>NW_006297821.1:1199659-1201836 GCF_000327345.1 Myotis davidii
AACAGTGCTGATATTGTCGGCACCTTGTTGATTAACTTTCTTTGGAACTGATCTATAGCAACTGATCAATAACAGGGATTATCTTTCCCTCTCTTACTACATAATCTTGGAGTGGTTAAAATTTTTTAAAAATACTTATATTTATGTAATTTTTAACAACTTCCAAAATAAAGTTTTTGACAAGCCAAATCCTTTTAAAGGCCTCCTAGGGATTGCGAGTTGTTTAGTGATCAAATCCTTGTGTTTGGCAAATGACCTTATAAAATCAGGGTGAGAAAGTCCGACAGTATGAGTGAGTTAGACTTTTTTCCCAAGGCCAACAACAAAATAATTTATATAGAAGAATTATATGTGAGACAGTGAGACCTATCTTCAAGGAGAAAATCTAAATGTCTGTTCAATTGAAATAGTCACATCTGTCTCCTATTGGTTAAAAAAAAATTAAACAAGAGACTCATTACATTAATAATAAGAATGGTTTGAAAATAAAGATTTAGGTTTTTCCCCAAGAAAAGGAACGAAATATGAATACTTTCATCTATTTTATCTTCTTAAATTGATAAAATGTTGAAATTGCACATTTATAGACAATTTCAATTTGAACAATTGGATAATATTTCATTGTATTTTGTCCATTAACCATTACTTTTAGACAGAAGCAATACCAAAATAATCAATAACCTATATAGCATAACACCAACCAATCAGAACAGGTACCCTCTTGTGCAGACCTTAACTCTTTAGCTGCTTGACTACTGGGGAGTCCCAGGGTTGGGACTTAAGTGGCTAGGACGGGGTAGGGGGCATTCAGAGGGGCTTAGGAAAGGAGCTGTATACAAACTGGTATGGCAATAACAATCATCCTTTTTGACTATCAACTCTAAGTTCAAGGTCAAACCCCATTATAAAGAATGCCACAGAACCATCACAGTTCTTTTTCTGTGATATTTTGTTTCAAGCCATTCTGTTATTACCATAATCCTAATTACCCACTTTTGGCTTCAAGGTGAAGGAAAGGAGGAACAGTCTTTGCAATGTCAATGAGGAAATGCAGACTTCTTAGCAAACCAGAAAGTTTAATATTATGTATTTGTTGGTACCACCTCTTCCTTTTCAAGCTCTTAAATATTTTGATGTGCTGCATTTGGTTTGGATGGTGTGTTAGTCAGGGTTCTTCAGAGACACAGAGCCAATGGGATATAAAGAGATAAATTTATTTTAAGAAATGTGTTCACACAATTGTGGGGATTGGCATTTCCAAAATTGAAAGGGGAGGCCGGAAGGAAAGTCAGGAAAGAGTTGATATTGCAGACTGGAGTCTGAATCTGCAGGGCATGCCAGCAGGCCGCACACTCAGGCGGGCTTTCTATGCTGCAGCCTAGAGACAGAGGGCTTCTTCCCTGAAAGGCTCAGTCTTTGGTCTTAAAGCCCTCCACTCATTGGATGAGGGCCACCCACACTTTGGGGGGTAATCTGCTGTACTACAGTCAACTGATTGTAAAGCACATCCACAAATACAGGAGCTAGGGATTCACAACAACATCTAGACTAGTATTTAACCAAATAACTGGGCACCAGAGTGTAGGCAAATTGACACAAAATTAACCATCACCGATAGATATTTTGAAAGCTTAATAATAGGCAGGATGATGGAGATGCTACCATATAGCAATATCAAAAGCCCATGACTATCTCTGTATCTTTAAGCATATACTCTGTCCCAGATCCAGTGTTAATCACATTTCTTGTTTATTTTTCACAACAGCCCAATGGGATAAATATTGTTATTATTCTACTTTGTACATGGCCAGACAATGGTTTCCGGAGATTAGGCTGCTTGGTGTACTAGTTTCCAATTATTGCTGTAACAAATTAAAAAAACTTTAGTGGCTCAAAACTACACAAATTTATTATCTTACAGTTCAGAGGTCAAAGTCCAAAATGGGTCTTACTAGGCTAGAATCAAGGAATCAGTAGGACTACATTCCTTTGGAGGTTCCAGAAGTGAATCTTTTTACTTTTCTTTTCCAGCTTCTAGAGGCTGCCTACATTCTTTGGCTTGTGGCCTCTTCCTCTGTCTTCAAAGCTAACAGTATAATAGAGTCCCATATCTCTCTCTCTCCTTCTCTCTCTCTCTCTCTCTCTCTCTCTCTCCCCCCCCACTTCCTTCAAAAGTG
>NW_006297821.1:1202455-1212863 GCF_000327345.1 Myotis davidii
CTCTCTCTCTCTCTCTCTCTCTCCCCCCCCCCTTCCTGTGATACTGGGTTCACCCGTATAATCGAAGACAATGTTCCACATCAAGATTCTTAATGTAATCATATCTGCTAGCTCCCTTTTGCCAGGTGAGGTAACATATTCTCAGATTTCAGAAATTAGGACACTACTTCACCTGTCACATTGCTCAATCTCACAAAGACAAGTGGTAGAGCTTGGTTTCAAATCCAGTTCTCTCTGACCCCAGAGCCTAGACTCTGAACCATGGTGGCATGTCACCTCCTACAAATAGCACACAAACAGAATTTAAGGCTTCAAAGTGATTATATTACCAAGGCAGGGACCACCAAAAGCATTGGTCATAGGGAATGGTATGCATACTAACAGCACTATTCCATAAGTTATCCAAGGCACATGGGAATGCTTTGTTATAAAGAATGTGTCTACATCGTAGGATCATACTCTCATGACCAACTGAAAAAGTGAATTCTTCAGGCTTCCAACACTAAAATGAAGCTTCCCTGATTGCTTAGATTAGCTACACTGCCAGTTTTGGAAGAGACTGAATTAAAGAGTGTTTTTGCCAGGAGAGAAAAATAGGAGACGAATAAGGACACGTTAATACCAGAGATCTGGCTATTGTCCTCACACAAAACAGCCAAAAATCTCAAGGATCGGTTTTCAAACTTGACCGGTTCTAAGAAGCCACAGGGATAAAAGGGGGTTTGGAGGATTTGAAAAATAAAGCTTGGAATCTCCAGGCTTGTGAGAGAAAGAATAGGGATTTATTTACTTGGGTTAGGGGTGTTCAAAGCAGAACTTTAAAAATTCACAAATAAAATACCCAAGAAAAATGGAAAAGAATAAAACAAAGGGTTCCCTGTGAATTCACTGTCCTTTCTCATCTAATGGTCTTTTCATTTATTTCTCAGTTAATTAAATTGCAGGATAAGAGTTAAACCAAATGACCATGTAAACAGCCTGTCCAAAGAGCATGTCACAAAGTTCACGGGCAACCTGAGCCTCACAACGCAGATACCCCCCAAAACTTCACTTTTCAATTACTTCATTCCTACTTCCATGTTCTCTGCATTGAAAAACATTTGGTTGTTGACTTACAGATGCAAGATGCTCTAAAATACTACATTTCTTTTTATTTTGTAAGAAGGATAATTCAGCAAAAGAGAAAGGAGGAATTTTTTATCTGCATTCTATAAACATTTCTCAGACAATACTGATTGCTTTTAATGGCAGCAGTGGTCCTTCACTGGAGCTGTTTGCACCTCCGTGGACATTTGGCATAGTCTAGAGCAGCGATTTTCAACCGGTATGCTGCAAGAATTTTAAAACCTGCAACACCTGTTTAGTCAGGGGCACTGACCACTTTTCCCTCAGGTTGTCAAATAAAAAATGACAACAGTCAAAACGATAGCCAATCCAGAGTGTGAATGCCCTGTCTTGAACCATAAATATAGAAATGATATAATAGAGTTGCATCTGATTGGTCATGTGACATAATAATGTTGCATCTGATGGGCTAATTCTTGGTACCAGAAATCCTTATATAGAAGTATAGGCACCTGATATTTTTAGTCACTTTGGAGCAAAAAGTGACTAAATAACCATGGATATGTAATTACTATTATTATTATTATCATAATTTGGCAAATCAATAAAAACTATACCTATTTTTTGTCAGATTGGCAAAAAATGTAATACATTCTTTTTGGAGTGCTGCAGAACTTTAGTAATAGTTTACGTGTGTCATGAGGTGAGAACGTTTGAAAATCGCTTGTCTAGAGACACTCAGGTTGTCACGACTCAGAAGGTGGAGACAGAGGAATAGGAGATGCTACTGGCTTCTACAGGTGGAGGCCAGGGATGCTGTTAAACAGCTCACAACGCACAGGGCAGCCCCATGTCAGAGAATGATCCGGCTCAGAATGTGAGTGTTGACAAAGGTGAGAAACCCTATTTATATGGTGTAGCGAGGGGAACAGGGGGCACCAGAGGGCCTGTGTTCAACTCCTGGCTCTGCCACACGAGCTGAAAACTTCAAATGTGTTCCCTCATCCCTAAAATGGATAATAAAGCTCCCTCCCTATAGAGTTCCTGAGGGGTCCAAATAAATGAGTCCATGTAAGTGGTTGGAGTACAGTCTGGCACAAATGATACACATGTTGCTAAATATATCATAAGTATGTATGAAATATATTAGTTTTAGTATAATATCAAGTGTGTTAGTTAATTAATTAGTATAATATTATTAATTAATGTAATTAATTATTAGTATTATGTTGATGCATTATTAACAATATATTAAATATGTTAGATATCCTATATAATAAAAGTCTAATATGCAAACAGAACAGCAGAATGACCAGTCCCTATGGCATGCACTGACCACGAGGGGGGAGACGTTTAATGCAGAAGCTGCCCCCTGGTGGTCAGTGTGTTCCCACAGGGGAAGTGCCACTCAATCAGAAGCCAGGCTCATGGCTGGTAAGCACAACAGCTGTGGTGGGGGTCTCTCCTGCCTCCACAGCAGCACTAAGAATGTCCAACTGACCATTTAGGCCCGCTCCCGTGGGCTCCTGGACTGCGAAAGGGCACAGGCCAGGCTGAGGAACTCCTCCCCGCACCCTAAGTGCATGATTTTTGTGCACTAGGCCTCTAGTTGATGTATATTACATATAATGGTAATATCACTGGCTTAAAATTATGTGTTACCTGCCTGTCTCCTGGACTCTCTCACTAAATTTTGAGCACCCTAAGGGCAGAATTTGACCTTAATCATCTGCATCACCACAGCCCTAAGCACAGGGCTGAAATAGACAAATCAGAAGCCAAAGTTTCAACTCATTTATAGCTCTTGTAGCCATTCTCATGGGTGGCCCCCTATGTCGACGCAGCCCTTCCCACCTAAAGACACACTGGCCTGATGTCCTTTGCATCCGATGGCGTTCTCAGACCTCTAAGTCCACTCTGTGCATGACAAGACAGGTTGGGAGTGCCAGAAATCAATGCCTCAGGGGGCAGCCCTCTACCAGTGACTGGTGGAAACCTGTGTACGAACCCCCCAGCTCCCTCACCTGGGCATGGACAACTCACAGGTGTGTGCTCCACTGTCACCAGGTACCCCTGCAGGAGAAAGCTCCAGGTGTCCACAGTGGTGACTGCCCATATCACACACCTCCTCAGCCTTGTCTCAGATTTCCATCCCCTATCAGTGACTCTCGGCTTCACCTCCGCGTAAACTCCTACCCTCCAGTCCTGGCCTACTTTACTACCCCAGTAGGATGGGCCAGGTGGCCAGGAAGGCAACATCCCTGAATAAACACTTTCTGCCTATCAGCGGGGCTCGGCTTTAGTCCTGCTCAGGCCTCCTCTCTGGGGTTTGAGTCGCCATCCACATGGCAGGGACTGAAATGGGAAGTGGAGGAGCAATCCATTCTCAGCAGTGAAATAAATAATTCGCCTCCAGCTCTGAGACAGTATGAAAGGAAACGAGGTAATCTTCCGAGCTGAGCTTGGGGCACCTGTGACTGTTAAATGCAGCGACTCTGTTTCTAGGGAAATACACATTTTTAAGAATTAAGCTGGAGGCTAAAAGCTTCGAACAATAAATCTCCCTGAGGCACACTCCTCTAGGGACAAATAGGCTAGGAAATCTTCAAAGAGGGTGCCTGGTTTATCAGTTGGTGTCTCTTTCTGCGGAGGAAGGAAGTCCCTGTGATTCTAGGAGCCAGCAGGTCCCCCTGGACCTCTTTGAAAGTTCAGGCATTCTTCAGCTCCCCCTGCCTCCACCCCATGACGACTGCAGATCATTTCCTTCTGAGAATAACCCTTCGGGAGTTGAAAGCAGATAGCATTTTAGGAACCACTGCTGTTTCTTAAGCCCTTTCCTCATGAGCTGAAGGAGGGGAAAAAAACAATAGCAAAAACCCATCCTGCTGTGTAATTAAAATGCAACTTCAGATCTGTTCTCTTATCCTTCATGAACCACTGTGTCATAATAGTAATAAGAATTCGTTGAGCACTTACTATGTTCCAGGCTTTTAAATTCATAGCCTCACTACACAACACCACAAGCAACATTATTCCATTTTACACATGGGAAGTTTGAGAAGCAAAGCTTAAAAAATTGGCCGAGGTCACATAGCTCATATGTAGCAGAGCTGGGATTTTAACCTAGGAGAGTCTGATGTTAGAATTCTACAGTGATTACCTTACATGAAACCCAAGTACAATTTACTGATAAACATCATCTGAGTAAAGCTGATAATTATGCTACTGGATATCAGGCATGGAGACAGAGAACATACAACAATTGATTGTGCTCAGAGGGAAAGTCAACAGAAAGGGGAGATGTGTTGCAGATGGCCAGTGAAGGTTTCCACCTCAGACCCTGCCCTCATGAACCCTGTCTCTAACATATGTATGTCAAACATGCATGACCCACACCAGAACAGTGGAGGAGTCCAGTCTGTAGAAAGAGGAAACTAAAGCCAGGGGCAATGGAATGAATAGGAAAATGGGATTTTCTTTCACTAAAAGGAAAGGACCGGGGCAGTGAATCCAACACAGGGATTTTAAGACTTCATAGCTTTCACAGAAGTGAATGTGATAAACTCCCCTCATGTTCCCCATCGGCCTCACACAGCCTGGTGTCTGATTGCCCTGGTTCAACTCTCCTCTCCAACACTCACTGCTGTTGTTAAGCTTGAATGAGAAATTCATGCAAAAGGCATGCCTCGGTGCCAACCCATAATAATAAGCACTCATTAAACATTTAGGAGCATCCTCTGCCCTCACCTGAACCCTGAGCCTGCAAGGCAGGTGTGCCTCAAGCTCTACCCAGCTGCCTTGGTGCTTGGCTTCCCTTGCAGCGCCCAGCAAAGGAGGGAAACCTGGATCTGGAACTGGCCTCTGCTGTGCTGAGCTCCAGGGAGGGATTATCATATCAATGGTACAGCCATTCAGAGCACCCCAAGGTCAGGGGAGGCCCCTCTCATTCCCAAGCCCTCTGGGGTGAGATACTACAGTGAAGGGCCTAGAGGACAATCCACCTGCAGGTTCATGGGTTTCCATGGTGCTTTGGGGGGCAGGGGAGGGGGTGCTGTGCAGAAAGAGAATGGTGATGACCAAGAGGAAAAGGTATGGTTAGATCAGTATTTGGGAGATGGATGGGTGGCCCAAAATGTGGTCTCTTTCTCCAGAGGTCCAGAACAATGTCCCCCGTGGACCAAAGATACTTTGCAGAAATCATGCCTATCCTCACCGTAAGTCAATACAATGCTGCCAACATGCCCATTTACAGATTGGGCTGATCTCAGGGTTCAGCTAACCTACCACCATGCCCTAGCCAAGAAGAACTAAGTTTGGGATAAGAACTCAGATGTCCCAGTCCAGAACCCCACAATCCTTTTACTTCCTCTCTGTGCCTCTCTTGAATGGGTAGTGTTTCCATAGATAGATCTGAAAGCAGTGTATTGTAGACACAGAGATGCCCTGCCCAGCTGTCTCTTCTTGAGTTCAGGAGCTGCCACAGCTGCAAAAAGCTAACTAACCCAAGGTCTCGCCCTTAGAGCAGTTGGGAGAGTGAACAGTGAGATGGGGGCATGAATGTCCGCCCAATTCTGCCCACTGGGGACACTGTGGGCAATACCAAGCCGGAGCTCCCCACAGGGCTGGCCAAGCCTCCCCAGGGCCTGCATTTCAGTCCCACTGCTGCCTCTGCCCAATCCTGCTTCCTCCCCTTCTGTTTATAGGCATCGGTCCCAGTGAACATTTTGAACCTCAGGGTCCGCTTCCACAAAACCCAACTTGTATTACAAAGAGAGGTCTTTTAAATCACAGAAAGGTGGGTGGTACAAAAAACACACACAAAACAGTTGGGTTTTGGATTCAAAAGACCATAATTGGACCCCTAACTCATCCACTTTCTACCTCTGTGTTGGGCAAGCCAGGTAATCTCACTGAACTTTACCTGGAAATAACGACCGGTATTACTGCACGGGCTCAATCAAGACAATTGAATACAAATCAGGGAACATCTTACAATGGTCATCACTGATGTCCTGACATACCTCCTCATTCCGTTATGGGTGAATGTTGTTTTGTGGGATGAGAAAATGCTCCTTTCTTCCCAGCGACTCAATCCCCCTCTCTCTAGAGGAGAGAAAATGTGAAAAATTGTAAAAAATGTAAAAGAACTTGGAAAATTCTTTTCTAAAGGTCTTCAAGGTCAGCAGCCCGGCAGCCAAGGGGGCGTGGGGAGTGTTGTTCTTGTGCAGCAGAAGTAATTAAATGCAGCATATAATCAAATCATTAAGAGGCGAATCACCTCCTCAAGCAATAGGCTTCTAAGTTTTGCAGGCACACCCATTAGCATTGTGCCAGTACATCCTCATATTTCTTTGCAGGCAGCCTGGGTATCTACAGCATCAAAGGCAAGGGCGGGGGGAGTGTGTGGCGTACAGGTGGTTTGACCTCCTATGGAGACATGCAGGAGGGGTGGGGCGGGGAGCGGATGGGACGCTAATGACATGTTGTGCCTATATTTCATAAACCCTTTGAAAACACAGCTGCCAAGTTTCCCCTACCTTGAACCAACAATAAATCTATTCTTTTCCCAGGAAAACCATTCAAAAGCTTTTGGTCTCCCATTTACTCTGTCCTCAGCAACTCTCCCCAATCAGCTGAATTCATGCAGTTTGGATTTTTTTGTTTCGGAAGGATCATAGCTGGGGGGCTACTGGGTAAGTAGACAGGGCATCTCCCAGTGATGTGCTTTGTAGCTATTTATTTAGCAAGGGCTTCAGAATAATGAATATACATTTGGCTTCGATTGTGCAGCCAAATATATATATTTACGCTATTGACTCAGATTCAAGCTGACCAATCTGGTTCGCTGTCTGTGGCCTTCAATTCATCCAAGCTTGAGCGTTTCAGTCGATATGTTGATCATTTATATGATGACCCTGTTTAAACCATTTAATAAAATGTAAACAACACGAAAGTGTATTGGAAGTCAACATAACTCATTATTGCCGCTTAGACGCGCATCAAAATCCTGAGGGGGTGCCTGGCCCAACAGCAGGTTTCCCCCAGAGTCCTACAATAATTTTAGCTGTGAAAGGAAATTTTATGGCATGTAAGATTAGCCCACACTAATGCAAGGTCAAAAATAATAGAATCAATAGGCAAACTCAATACTGTTAACATTTTGAGAAAATTACTACCAGAAAACAATGTCAACAACAGATTGAAATGGGTCTCCAAAGTCGTCCCATTGATTTCCTTTCACTTTGGTGGCAACCTAACTCTTTCTTGTATGCAATATGGAATTTTTAGCCTTTCTTTCAGCATTGCTTTAAGCATGGAATATTTCTGTTGTACTTTTTTTAATGGATGCCAAACACTACATGTGTCGAAAAATTTAGATGGTTGTTCATATTGAAGAGAATATGGAGACTTATTCTATCATCTAACACCTTTAGTAGGTCTCAGTTGATAAAATTCAGGAGTTATTTTAATTATAGCAAGGCATCCAAGTTCACATGTAAACAGTTCCATTAATAGATTACTAACTAAATCAAACCCTTATACTAAAAACAGATGGCCTTGGAAGTGGTCTTATATTCGATATATTGCATGCCTTGACATCATTCTTCTTGTTGCAAGGGGGATTATGGTTCAACAGATCCTTGTTCTTGAGTAGTAACTTAGGTATCAGTAAGTAGCCAAACTTTACTGATGTAAAGGCAACCCACTCCATGTTAGCTCTAGTCTTTCCATTTTAGTCAATGACTCAGTCACCCCTTCCACCACTGCCTGACTTATTCAAGCCAAAGCCCTAGGAATTATCATTAATTTCTCTTTTTTCCTCTTCCAATCCACCAGCAAGTTCTGGCAGTTTTACATTCAAATTATATCCTGAAACCACCCATTTTACCCCCTCTCTGGTTTTCCACTGCCATAGCCTCTTTCCTGGTCTCCCAGTTTCCTTGTTCTACCCAACGGGCTATAATGATCACATTAAATCACACAGTACTCATCCTTAGGACTCTTTCTTGGGTGCCCCTTATACTTAATACAAAATCTACCGTGATCTCACCGTGGTCTACCAGGCCCTACATAGTCTGGTCCCTGCCTGCTTCTGATTCTGTAACTCATCCTTGGCATCTCCACCCCTAACTTTCTAAACCTCAACCCCATTGGCTTCCTTTTGCGACCTAAATCATGCCAGGCTTAATATCATTGTAAGGCCTTTGCCAGGACTATTTCTTCCTGGCACGTTTTCCCCCCAATCCTTTCTATCACTGGTTTCTTCTCTTTAGCCAGGCCTCAGTTTTAAAAGAGCCTTCAATAACATGTCATCAAAGGATACCCATGACCTCCCCTTCATACCTTCTCATCATTGTCATTATGGACATCAGTTCTATAAAGAAGCTGACATTTATAGCTATGGCTCCAGTGTATAAAAATGAAGATGGGGGAAGCAGACTATATAAATCATTTCCTCTAACATATAATCCTTTTGTTTTCAAAATTTATTTCTACTGATAGCAGAAATCCCTGCTCTTTTTGTTTAATGTACTCTTGGGTCCTCTTTTTGTTTAATTTTCTTTGGTGCAATTTTCCAGCCTTTTGGAGTTTCTCTCCAGTTTTAGGGTTTTTGCCCCACTCGCAAGATGCAGTGGGGTACCAGAGAAAGGTTATGTCCTCATAGTTCTGGGAAGGTACGTCCGGCCTATGAGCTGTGCTTCCACATTGGTTCCTTCTGTTCATGGTCTTCAGGCATCACCCTCCATCCTTATTGCAATTACTGTCGTGTAGTGTAGCCTCCATTCTCAATGGGCATTCTGGGCTGGCGTCCACCAAGATGGAGCTGAGCCCCTCAGTGCTTTTGGACTCTGTGTTGGCATCTGGTGTTGATGACCATAGATCTCATCATTTCCTCTGAGCTCGAAGTCCCAGTCACCTAAACTTCCTTTACTTGAACCCAGTCTTCTTTATGGAAAATGGCTCATACAACACTTCCACATCCCTGTTGGTACAGTGGTTAATTGTTCCCCATTGAACCATGCATTTTACCCCATGCAGGGGATGGGAGGGGGCCTTGTGAGGGTGCTCAGGCTGACCAATGGTGTTCTCTTGCCCCAAGCCATGTCTGAGGCACCCATTTCCCAATGCAGTGCTTCCCTGAATAGCTTACATTTCCCCCAATCTGCAAACTAAAGAGCTAGGTGCCCTCAAAACTAGAATCAGAATGCTCCTGTCAAAATTACTGCTCTCCCCTCTCCTGGCCACATTCCTAGGCTCCTACTTCTGGCCCCCAAGGGCTTTTCCTGTTCTGTGAGATCAGAAATTTCTCTGAATTCATAACCTCACCTTTCCCACTCTAAGTTTGCCTTTGTGGTCTACCCACCCTGCTTTGGTTCCTGAGATGCAAAAGGCTAGTTTGGGAAATACCCAGAATAACAGTGTTTTCCTGTAAAAAGCTTGGCTTTTAAAACCATATAGTCTTACTAAATATCTATTTTGAAACTCAAAGCTAAGAATTGTAATTAAGATAATTATTCAATAAGTGTTGCTTGAAATTTTTTTCCTTGGGGCCATTTCAAAATTGCAGAAAATTTAACCCTTGAAATATAAGACTAAGTTGGTACCTGATGCCACAAACACCTTACTGTGTATTTTCTACAAACAAAGACACTATTTTATATAACCACAAGCAATTTTCAAATTCAGGAACTTGACATAAAATATACCAATCACCTAATCCTCTGATCCTATTCATGTCTCTCCTACTGTCCTAAGAATGACTTTTGTAGTAAGAATCACATTCAGAACCATCCCATACATCCAGCTCTCATACTTCTAACCTCTTCAATCTGGAATGGTCCCCTAGCCTTTCCTTGACTTTCATGACCTTGACACTCTGGAAAATTATAAGCCAGTTATTCTGTAGATGTCTTCTGGCACTGCTGTTATTGCCCGCCCTTCTTGTGTGTGAGAGAGTAGAGCATTGTCTGAAGCTGTGGGTAAGAAGACAGACTCTAAGGTTTCCAGGGTCACATTCTGGCTCCAACACTCCTGATTGTATGGTCGTGGGAAATTTATTGGACCATCCTGTGCCTCAGTTTCCTTGCCCATAGAATGAAAGACCATTGTTCTTATTTCCTGGAGCCATTGTGAGAACACTGTACTTCCGGTATACTCAGAGCTTGAATTATCTGGGAATGTATGACCCTTGGCTGCAGCCCTTAGGGATGACTGGTAGGTACAAGGAGTATCAATACACAAGCTCCCTTGCTCCTGATTGTGGCAGTCTGAGGTATGGTCTACACTCCAAAGCTCTCCTGTGGGCTTAGCCCAAGTCACCTTCCCTAGGACCCATGGAGAT
>NW_006297821.1:1231367-1247740 GCF_000327345.1 Myotis davidii
TGAACATTTATCTCATCATTTCCTCTGAGCTCGAAGTCCCAGTCACCTAAACTTCCTTTACTTGAACCCAGTCTTCTTTATGGAAAATGGCTCATACAACACTTCCACATCCCTGTTGGTACAGTGGTTAATTGTTCCCCATTGAACCATGCATTTTACCCCATGCAGGGGATGGGAGGGGGCCTTGTGAGGGTGCTCAGGCTGACCAATGGTGTTCTCTTGCCCCAAGCCATGTCTGAGGCACCCATTTCCCAATGCAGTGCTTCCCAAAATAACTTACATTTCCCCCAATCTGCAAACTAAAGAGCTAGGTGCCCTCAAAACTAGAATCAGAATGCTCCTGTCAAAATTACTGCTCTCCCCTCTCCTGGCCACATTCCTAGGCTCCTACTTCTGGCCCCCAAGGGCTTTTCCTGTTCTGTGGGATCAGAAATTTCTCTGAATTCATAACCTCACCTTTCCCACTCTAAGTTTGCCTTTGTGGTCTACCCACCCTGCTTTGGTTCCTGAGATGCAAAAGGCTAGTTTGGGAAATACCCAGAATAACAGTGTTTTCCTGTAAAAAGCTTGGCTTTTAAAACCATATAGTCTTACTAAATATCTATTTTGAAACTCAAAGCTAAGAATTGTAATTAAGATAATTATTCAATAAGTGTTGCTTGAAATTTTTTTCCTTGGGGCCATTTCAAAATTGCAGAAAATTTAACCCTTGAAATATAAGACTAAGTTGGTACCTGATGCCACAAACACCTTACTGTGTATTTTCTACAAACAAAGACACTATTTTATATAACCACAAGCAATTTTCAAATTCAGGAACTTGACATAAAATATACCAATCACCTAATCCTCTGATCCTATTCATGTCTCTCCTACTGTCCTAAGAATGACTTTTGTAGTAAGAGAATCACATTCAGAACCATCCCATACATCCAGCTCTCATACTTCTAACCTCTTCAGTCTGGAATGGTCCCCTAGCCTTTCCTTGACTTTCATGACCTTGACACTCTGGAAAATTATAAGCCAGTTATTCTGTAGATGTCTTCTGGCACTGCTGTTATTGCCCGCCCTTCTTGTGTGTGAGAGAGTAGAGCATTGTCTGAAGCTGTGGGTAAGAAGACAGACTCTAAGGTTTCCAGGGTCACATTCTGGCTCCAACACTCCTGATTGTATGGTCGTGGGAAATTTATTGGACCATCCTGTGCCTCAGTTTCCTTGCCCATAGAATGAAAGACCATTGTTCTTATTTCCTGGAGCCATTGTGAGAACACTGTACTTCCGGTATACTCAGAGCTTGAATTATCTGGGAATGTATGACCCTTGGCTGCAGCCCTTAGGGATGACTGGTAGGTACAAGGAGTATCAATACACAAGCTCCCTTGCTCCTGATTGTGGCAGTCTGAGGTATGGTCTACACTCCAAAGCTCTCCTGTGGGCTTAGCCCAAGTCCCCTTCCCTAGGACCCATGGAGATGGCATGCTTTCTCTGCATCTTTCCCTTCCCTACTCCCTTTCTGGTCTTTCCTAAGGACACTTCATAAATACTTTCACACAAATGCTCATTTCAGGGTCTGCTGCTGGAGAACACAACCTACACTAGTATCCATCTTTTAGGAGAGCAGTGTGCCTGACATGTCAAGAATGAATAGCATGTAGACCAGCTCAGAAGCTGCCGGAGTTGTCCAGGCGGGCACCGCACCAGCAGAGAAGTGAACATACACAGAAGCTATTTGGAGGCGTTGTCTACAGGACTGGCTTCTAAGTAGGATACAGGGAATACAGAAAAGAGAAAAAATTAAGGACAAAACCTTAGGTGTATGCAAATTGTGTCACATGAGGAACAGAACAGCACTTTAGCTAAGGAGAGAAGATATTCTTAGAATCTCAGTTAATAATACGAAACATAGTTGGCAACAAGGACTGTAGACACACAATGAAATTTAGTCGCGGGTACCACAGCCTCACAGTGGGAAATTGTAATGCCTTGAATTTAATAGGTTTTATTTTTCAAAGTGAATGTGTTGCTTTTATAATGTCTCACTGCCAATGATGTTTTTGGATTAGAACCCATCAGTCTTCTTTTATCGAGAAACAAGGACCTTGGCTATTTACACAGACTGGTTAGCTTTGTCCAACTGAAACAAAGACCCCTTGCATTCTTCTTCCTTCTTTGTGTTCTAACCCTTTGATGATCTCAGAAAAGGCTTCAATTTTCTTTCATTTTAGCAAGCTAGTGATGGCGAAGTAGTCGCCCTTTGTCCACAGGAAATGCCTTGCAAGACCTCTATGAATGTCTGAAACCGTGGATAGTGCTGAACCCTATGCATGCTATGTTTTTTCCTCTACATACACACCTAAGATATGGTTTAATACAGGGGTCCTCAAACTTTTTAAACTGGGGGCCAGTTCACTGTCCCTCAGACTGTTGAGGGACTATAGTTTAAAAAAAAAAACTATGAACAAATTCCTATGCACACTGCACATATCTTATTTTGAAGTAAAAAACCAAAACGGAAACAAATACAATATTTGTATTTGCATGTGGCCCACGGGCCGTAGTTGGAGGACCCCTGGTTTAATGTATAAATCAGGTAATGTAAGAGATTAACAAAGATTAATAATAAAAGAACAATTATAGTAAAAATTTATATTAATAGGGCCTCTCAAAATATCTTATGTACTGCACTCGCCTTTGTTCTTCTTGTGATGATGTAAGATGATAAAATATCTTGTTAAGTAAAAAACCCTCACCTTTCCCCTGAAAGGAAGCACTTTATGGCTTCTCTTTGACAGACCTGAATAACCAGCATCACCGCTCTCGCCTCTGTGGTCTGTATTAAGCAAAGTAAGGGTGACTCGAACACAAACAGTGGGACACTATGACCATCTATCTGATAACAGAGATGCCTACTAAGTGACTCATGGGAGTGGATACAGAGTGCAGATGCCAGACAAAGGGATGATTCATGTCCCGGCCTGGACAGAGCATGATGAATAACAAACACTTCATCATACTACTCAGGACAGCACGCAATTTAAAACCTATGACTTGCTTACTTCTGGAATTTTCCATATAATATTTTCAGACCACAGTTGACTGAGGGTAACTGGAACCATGGAAAGCAGGACTATAGATAAGGGAATTATTGTATAGAGAGAACCTTGGAAGATGTTGAAAGGCCTGAATTCCAGTCACGCTCCTCTCCCCCGCCCCGCCCCCCACCCCAGAGCTTGGGTGAGTTACCTACAATTTGATTGCCAGGATTCCTAACTGATTGACTAAGTGTATTCTGAAAATATTTATTGAACATCTACCATTTTTCAAGCTCAGTTATATATCAAGAGTACAGTGATAAAAATGGCCATCCTAGTCCCTGACCTCACAGAGCTCACAGGAGAACAAAATTCTCCATGCCCATCCACAAATGTTTGGTACCAGAGGTGTTGCTTTGTAAAGGCTTTGTAAAATTAGTGGGACAGCAAAGGTATGTGTTATGAGGACTTGTGAGACTTCTCTATCTGTAATCTCTCTTAAATGCCCCCCCAACTTCCTAATATTAATAGTTACAATTCATATGCTTTTCTTATGCTTTCCAAAAATGCATATGCTTGTGGAGGCTCATAATCCCCCATCTGGAACCCCTTAGGCCCAATATATTTCGGAATTCAGGCATTACTTGGATCTCAAGTAATTTGCTACAGATCTAAGTAACACACCCAAGGAGACTGGTACCTGTCCCTGTGGTCAAACCCACCATTTCTGTAGTAAAATGCATGGGTATTCTTACTCACCAGAATAAAATATATGTGTATATTTATAGACACTCATATCAGTGAAATTCCATTTTGGCCATTCAGTGCATTGTTTAAAAATTTAAAAGAGACCAACTTTGGCGTTCAGGTGGTGTTTGGATTTCAAAATTGCATGAAAGAAAGTGTAAGCCTAGAGCACGTATTGTTTGAAATAAGTAGGACATGGGTTGGGGCTTAAAAACCATATTTATCAAAGATATTCATTACAATTGCATTTGCTATAATGGTATTTGACCTATAGATGACCTACCTTTATAAATAAACTTAAAGCACCTCCAGGTCCATTAATATTTCATTGATCCATAAAATACTTCCAAGTACTTATATTTATCAGCCTCATAGAAAGCTGTTTCTGATGTAGAAACCACAAAAAAAAAAAAAGGCAGCCTAGCTCTGGTGTCCTGGATCATAACTCATATGAATGTTACTAGTCAGCTATAATGTAATGGTGAAGGCCCCAGGAGGGGCCGACGGGAGTTGGCATGACAGAATTGGACCATACCATCTGGTGGGGCAGCTTCTCGCATGCTTAAGCTAGCAATATCCAGAGAGCTCTCTTAAAGTGCACACTGAAGCCAATGACTTCCACGTTAAACCCCCGGTGGCTTCCCACAGGATATAAAATAAAGGTTAACTTCCTTATCTTGGTCGGGCACCTTCTGACTTCACCTTTCCCCGTTTCTCTTGATACCCCAATCACGCTGGCCTTCTAATTCCCAAAGCTTTCACTCACCTCCACACCTTTGCCTGAAATACCTGAACAGGCCCCCACCCTCACACAAATGGCTCCTCCTTGTCATCCAGGCTTCAGCTCAAAGGCCGCCCCCACAAAAAATCTGTCACCCCACCTCCACCACTCCTTATCATATTACCCTATTTGTTGACTTCAAATTATTATTACTCTCTGAAATGATGGTTAAATTTATTTACTTTTTTATTGTGTCTTTCCTTGTATCACTTAGAATTTGGACTGGCGGCTAACAGGTTTATAAAGGTGACTAAGTGATGACACGGAGACATCAATGCCATTGAAAGGAAACTGTGATGTGACTCACAGCTCCCCTAGGGACCAGAGGCCTGCCGCACCAGGGAGGGCCCCCGGGGATGCGGCAAGGTTGGGCAGGGGTAAGAGAAGTGAAGGAAACCTTGGGCCAAGGCCTTTATTTGGGATCCTGCAGGAAAGGCAGGAAGGGCAGGGTAAAGGCTGGGAACTGGCTAGCTGGAGTCATTCTGCTAGACTTGGGAGCATAAAAGCTGTCCCCTGGCGTGTGGGTTACACAGGAAATGGTTCAGAGTGTGGACTCGGAGGCAGAGGAAATGGAAACCACTTGGCCCATCAGTCTCTCCGTAATTAATGGATTCCAAGCAAACACATACAGAAGCTAAGAAAACACAACACAGGGGCACCTAACACCAAAACCAGAAAGAAACACGTTTTAAAGAAGATAGAAGTTTATTTCTCTTGTGCATAAGATTAAATCAGAAGTAGCAACTTCAGGGCCAGTATGGGAGCTGCCATCATGGAGACATATTCCTATCTTTCTGTTCCATCCTCAAGATCATTTTGTATGAGTCTCTCCTCCTGCTGCTGTAACAAATTATCATACACGTTGAGGCTTAAAAAGCACAAATGTATTATCCTACTGTCCTGGAGGTCAGAATCCAAAATAAATCTGTTTTGCCCTAGCCGGTTTGGCTCACTGGATAGAGTGTCGGCCTGGGGACTGAAGAGTCCCATGTTCGATTCCGGTCAACGGCATGTACCTGGGTTGCAGGCACATCCCCAGTAGGCGGTGTGCAGGAGGCAGCTGATTGATGCTTCTCTATCATCGATGTTTCTAACTCTCTATCCCTCTCCCTTCCTCTCTGTAAAAAAATCAATAAAATATATATTTAAAAAATAAATAACTAAATCTGTTTTGGATTTGTTAATCCTCACCAGAGGATATATTTTTCCATTGTTTTTGTAGAGAGAGTGAAAGGGAAGGTGGGAGGGAGGGTAGGGGGGGTGGAGAGAGAGAGAAATCAGTATGAGAGTGAGACATCAACTGGTTGCCTCCTGCATGCGCCCTGACCTGGGACCTGAACAAACCTGCAACCCAGGTAAATTATTAGGTAAACCTCATGGCGGCTACTACTGTGATGACAATGTTTAAATGCCCACCTTTCCCGCTGAGCCCCCACCAACATCCTCTGAAGATACGTGATTTATAAATGTGAAGGTTATACTCAAAAACTCCCAGCCATTCATTGCCTGCCATTCTAGTATCACTCGTTGAACAGATGTCATCAGCAACTGGGTTCACCAGCTTTCGCCAACAGATCATAAAAGTCTGTGATTCCAATCAGAGTTTGTCATCTACCCAGAACGTAAGAAATGAATTCCCATCCAAAGGAAAGTTAAGCGTCTGAAAAGTACTTAGCCCCAGAGCCATGAGGATGAACTCTGGGTCCAAAAGGAAAATAAAAATCAATCGTGACAATTATTTTACTAAATTATTTTAAGCTGCAGTGTATCGAGAAGGCTCAGGTAAATGTCGACTGTCACACCAACAAGCAGTGCTGTCCCCATCACTGACCTTTATCTTGTTGAAATGCATGTCAATATGCAAAATAGAAGTGTTCCATATCAGAGCCAAATGCACGCTCCGTTTCTAGAGGTTCCCAAGGTAATCTGCAGAAAATGAAATGCAAGACGCAATTCCGTTTTGCTGGAGACACGCACAAACAACCTTTCAAAATTGTCTTCTTTAAGGGTTCATTCCCTCATCATGCCAGCTCGTATTTCAATGGATCCAGACCGGAGTTTGCTTCAAAATGAGGTAGAGTTGAGTGGGAGACCAGAACAGCAAAACATTCCGAAATACCTCATTCATGCCGAGGTCACTTCTCTACCAATTTCTATCCCCACGAAAAGCAAAAGAAACGGTCCTCAAACAGCCAGGATAGATGTTGCCAAACGCAACCCCTCTACTAGGGAGAAAGCTATAACCAGAATCTATTATTTAACGAATAGTAAAAATCTAATAATCTCAGGGTATCAAATTAGCATGGTTCGCAGATCGCTCAGTGAAAGCACCATTCACAGAGGAGCCCTGCCTCAGGGAGTCAAAGGAGCGGTTACATCCACCGGCCTGACGGTGCAGGGGCAGGAGGAACCTCCAGAATCAGGAGGGAGGAACGGCCATGTGGAATAGGCTACCTTAAGAGGAAGAGTGACCGTGGAGGAAAGAGTCGCCAAGGCGATGCCACAGGAATTAAACACGCTAGCCTCACTGTCTTCCCTCTTGTTTGTGCCAGCTCACCCCACTGAAACCTGGAGAGCCAGGGAGCCAGCTGGTGCTGCCCCTAAGGTCAGGGGTGGGGAGTGGACCTCAGGGGCAACACAGGCGTCTGGCACATTTGCTGGGTGACTGTGGTTTTCTCAGCCCACGGCTTGTGAGAAAACCAGAAACGACCGTTGTTAGAGACTCTTCTTCATGTCTAATCCTCTCATTCTTCAGATCTCTTTCTTCCGGAGGATTCCCATCTCATTCCCGGGTTCACCTGATGAGGTCAGGCCCGCCCAGGATGATCTCTCTATTTTAAGGTCACTGGATTGCACATCTTAACTTACATCTGCAAAAACCTTTCTTTCAGAGAAATGATATTTCATCATATTCATGAGTTCCTCTCACACTCAAGGGAGGGGATGACACAAAGGCAAGGATCATGAGGGTTGTCGTAGAATTCTGCTATGACTCTAGCACAGTGGTTCTCAACCTCGGATGCACATTAGAATCACTTGGGAATCTTTTTAAAATCCTGATTTCGTGGCCTCATCCTCCAGAAATTTTGTTTCTTTGTTACTAATGTTGTGGCCCCACCTCATAACAAAGAAAGAGAATTTCCGGAGGATGAGGCCCAGAAATCAGGATTTAAAAAGATTCCCAGGTGATTCTAATGTGCAGCCAAGGTTGAGAACCACTCTCTAGCATGAGCATAGGATGTTCACAAAGCTGGGGCTGGCCCTCAGGACCTTCTCATAATATCTGCGTAGAAGTCATCGACCTTGCAACGTTGGGTTAGGTCCCCCCTGCACCCAGTCTCTGCTATTCAAGTCCTTTAATTTCTCTGAACCCCAGAGACATTTCTTTCTTTGGTGGTGGGAAAATGACTGTATAAATTCCACCAGGTCTTCTCAAAGAGTAAGGATTAACTCCATGCGACTAGCTAGCACGGTAACTGTCAAGGAGTAGGCAGAGAGTAGCTCTTACCTACTAGAATTAATATTAGCACTGCTGTTAATATCTTTATTGCTATTCATACTTGAATTCTTTAACCAGAATTGAGAAAAGCCCAGACAGTTCGTAGCACAGCTGAGAAAAATCTCTGTGGCTTGTATGTTATAACGTGCATTCCGCTCACTGATGCATCAACTCAGGAATAAAAGCAAGTGGCCCCCGGCAAGGAAGGAATGAGAACATCTCATACTCCAGTTCCATTTACAAGGCAGCTCTCACTCTTTACAGATTCCTCCCACACCAAGGGCACAAAGGCTCTGGAGAGGAAAGCCTGAGATAGTCTAATATCTGGGCAAAAACAATTGCAAGATTCCCTAAGCACATGGGCTCCGCCCAGAGCAATAGAACCCCGCCCCCACCCATGTGATTATCACAAGCTTCTGCTCTGCACTGGCTCCCATTTAACAACATTGTATGTGCAGCTACTTCCTACAAGGTACACTGATCTCAGCTATGTTTGCTTCATTGCTGATGGGACACCACTCCAGGAGACACGGTGTGGGCTTTCTAGAAAGCATCTTTCCCTTTAATGGGGAGGGGCCTGGAAGTGGTTTCTGATTTTGTCCAGAGCAGTAGCCTCCAACGTGGAAAATAGGCAGAAAAAAAATACCTATGGTCAACCTAGTGGGTTTTTTCTCTTTCTCGCTAAGCATGAAAATACTGCATTTTGTATGTTTTTCCCCACTGTGATCATTCTGGGTTTGTGACTGTGTATTAGTTACCCTGGCAACATGGTAGACTTGGATCTGATTGGCCAGGTTGTCAGGTTCATTGTCAGAGCCGTGGGCCCAGTTAGTAGATGTGTGTGCATTAACCAGAGCTAGACAGGCAAGGTTGGCCAGAAAAACACAATCTAGCAGAATTTCTGCTTCCCCTCTGCCTACAAAAAGTACCCCTCACTTCCTCCAGCTGCTGCAAATGTCCCTTGCATTGCATATTTGAGTGTGTGTGAGTGTGTGTGTGTGTGTGTGTGTGTGTGTGTATGCGTATCTTGGAAATATCTGTTAGGAAATGTGCTCGGCGTCAGTATGTTCAGCCCTTGGTGAGAACACAATTATTTGTGATGAGAAATTAATTCTAAGGGAAGCTAACAGACAATGGTCCAATTGCTGGACCATGGGATTGGAACCTATTACACAGCCTTAATTCAGACTCGCTGTGCAATCTGGAATGAGCCACAGACTCAGCCAAATGCTTCATTTTCTGCAAATCAATTTCATTCATAAAGACAGAGCTTTCTCTTAAGAATGAGGTCCTGGGAGCATAGTATGCTAAAGATTTAAACTGGGACAAAATTGTAACCCAGTTTGTGCCAACAATATTGAATCATGCATTTATTCAATTTATCAGATGCATCGTTTACTTATTAGAGTCTGGCTCTATTCATTTACCAATTACCTGGGGGGGAAACAAACCCCCGCCCGTAGCTGAAAATCTTTATTAGCCAATGGATAGAGACACCCAGCACAGAGTAAAGGACAGACCAATGCCTAAAAAAAGTAATAAGTATGTTTTTCTTATTTGCACAAATTTCACAGTAGCCATTCCTGGCTCACTTTTTGCAATCTTTGCATTTTCAAAGGAAGCCTGTCATTGGCCTGGATCACCCACCCTCTCTGCATATGAACACATTATATTTAACCGTGCCATGTCACCAGCACGGTTCATAGAGACGTAAAAGTCACTGGTAAGCAGTCATTTTTCACCTGGGTTAAGTGTTACAGTATGTTCAGCTCCAGTAAAGTTAACATTTAGGCTGTCCAATCTCACAGAGAAGAAAATCTGAAGGGAAAAGAGACAAGAAACACATTCCAAATAAACAGTCCTCCAAAGGAGATGATTGCACAGCAGCAATTAATTCCTCTCCTAAAGTTTCTGGGGGGAGGAACGTGCCTTCTAAAACTTCTCCTCCCGCCCACTGAGAATAAACGCCTTATTAATGGAGTACAGAGCACGAGGGGGTCAGATAAGATCAGGGAGCCAACCAGCTCCTTCAGGATTCAGCCAATAAACCCACTGCTACTAGCTTTCCAATATGGCATGCCTTCAAAGATACCCACTCTGTGGCTGGGTTTCCTCAGTGGGTCCTGTGTGTAGTGCACACTGAATATTGTTTATAAACCCGTAATTATGGGTACACACGTAAGATGTCTCACAATTTTCATAACCCTCCTTTGGTATGTGTTCCCCATCTGACACATGGGGAGCCCCCAACCAGAGGGGTCCTGGGCGGCTGGACCCCTGGGAGGCCTGCTTACTCCGGACCTGGGCACGAGGAGAACCCTGTTGGTCGGGAGGAGGTGCTGGTGAGAAGAGGTTCCCCTTTGAGCCCCAGTTTGGAAGCTCTCGCTCTCAACAGCTTCAGACCACAGGCAAGGGCCCAGATCAGCACATGCAGGTTTTTGGAGAAGAGGCAGCGGAGCAAGGGCATGAAAAACACAATGTGCGTCTGTGGGCAGCGCGTTAGTTAAAAGGAAAAAAAAATAAGGCAGGCGGGGCGGGGGCCGGGGGGGGAGGGAGAGGACAACCACCAAACCTCATCGGGAGCCAAGAGAGAGAATCTGAGGGGAAGCAAAGAATGGAGCCCGCATGAGAGTCCGTGCAAATCCGGGGAGAGACGTGGTGATGTGCGGAGACAAAAGGACAGGGGATTCATGAAACACAGAGAAAAGGAAAATGCGGCACAAAGCCCTGTGCTTCTACATGCAAGCCCAGGTACACACACACGCCGGTGATCGCAGGGAAGTGGGAACAAAGGATGTCATGGCAACCTCAACGAGCCCCAGTGTGCTACCAACAGCGGCTCCTGGTCATCCATCAAGGAGCCTCCCAGATCCAGGCTCCTAGTCACCAGGAGAGCCAGCCGTGAGCCCCAGCCAGAGGTGGCCTGGACCCTGCAATGCACTGTGGTCTCCCTTTCTTCCTTCCTCCCCCATAAAATGCGAGCTCGGTCTGGGCCAAGCCGCTCCCCCCCTTCTCCCAACAGTTGCTTTTCAGAAATGCAGAAAACAATCTGGACGCAGCGTCCTGATTCACTCGTGTCCCAGTTACTTTCCCCAATTGTTTCAAAAACTCCCCTGCTCCTTTGAAAAACGACACTAGATCATCAGAAAAGAAGGGGGAGGTGAGCACATAGAGGCGTTTTGCCTGATCCTGCAAAATCAAGCGTTTCACCGTCGGAGCTCATTTGGGCTGCGGGCTTCCAGGGGGATAGAAAGCTCATTTACCTGTGCCTGGTTCTAAAGAGAAACTCATTTCCTTCCACTGTCTGCTCCTCAAATTACAGGTCTCATCCTTATTAACACACCCTCCTTTCTTTCCCCTCTCTTCCGGTTTGAGTGGAGGAAATGCTGTGACACTAGCAAAAAGGAAAAGAAAGGAGGAGGGTTTCTCCAGCAAGACTTGGAGCGCTGCAGAAAATCAAAGAACCTAATGGAGATATTGACATGCACGTCTGGAAATCTAAACTTAGCAAAGTGTAAGGCAAGAACAGGCTTTCTCACTTTATTTCCGTATCTGGAAAGTTTCCGTGCTGGTACCGTATGAATATTTATTAATGCATTGTGAATCAGAACCTGTGATTATTACTCAGACTATCTTTCTACCTTACAAGCTTCAACTCAGAAGAATAAAAACACATCTGCTTTTGCTCTTCCCATATTTTATTCAATGTTTTAACAGCTTTGCTGTAAATATCTCATCCAGTACGATTCAGTTGTGACTATATCGGCTTCACGTCTCCCGTTTTATTACTGTCTTTGTGGTGAAACAACACACTGTTAATTCTGTTAACTAACAAGTTCATTGTTCCAGCTAGTCAGCGATCTCCCGTGTGTTGGGTCCACATGTTAAAAGAGAATCGGTTATAAATCACAAGAGGGCCTGGTGAGGCGTGCTGCCTTTGTTAGGGTGGGTCCTTGTTTGAGTTTGTCATTCCATAGGCTGTCTTGGAAGAAATGAGAAAATCCGAAGACAGAGCCAAAACCAATCATATTAAATGAAGAGGTTGTGCAACCCTCGGGGAATTCAGCGCTGTGGAGCTTCGGGGTCCCTGCATGCAGCCTGCACGTCCTTCAGACTTCCCACCCAACGGAGACCTTATAAACCTGTCTTCTCCCACTTCCCTTCCAGCAGAAAGGGCTAATCGTTCCTTTCACCAGGCATGACTGAGTGCGTCTGTCACTGCGGTCTGGCAGTTGGGAATGTGGGTTTGCTCTCAGCTCTGACATTTCCCCATTGTATGGACGTGGATGACTTGTCACCCATGAGCCTCATCTGCAAAATGGGGGCAGTAGTCACACCTACTCATCGGGTGGTTGTGACAATGAAAGGAGCAAATGTGGGTAATGTGAGTCGGTCAGGATCCAGCTCAGGAAGTAGAAAACACTATAGATATTTCAAGCACAAAATTAGTTAATTTGGGCATTATGTGTACAGCAATTATCTCATGTTAGGTTAAGTTGAAACACACACACACACACACACACACACACACACACACACTGGCTTAAAATGATGAGTGTTTATTTAAATCTTGGACTGCAGATTGGAGATTTGGGGAGGGCTGGGCTGGGCAGCTCTGGCCACGTGACGTTCACTCCATGTCTTGCTGTTGGCTGGTGAATGTGGGTTTCATTCTTTAGCAGGAGAGCCGGGCATGTTCCTGGCCAAGGCAGAGAAGCAAAAGGTCTTCTTCCGGGGTGAGTTTTGCTAGCATCCCATTGACCAAAGCAAGTCACATGTGTAGCCCACAGGCGAGGGCTGGCGTAGATAGACTGCCCCACCCGGAACTGCTGGATCTTAGGATGACCAAGGATTCTGGTTTTCCAGAGCCTGAGGGTTTCTCAGGAATCAGGACACTCAGTGTTAAAATTGGGACAGTCCTAGATGAGCCAGGATGCATTGGTGGTTCTGTTGGCACGTTCATAGGACAAGAACATGGATGCTAGGAGGGTGAAGAAGTGTAACCTTGGGAAGAAGACTTAGAAGGTGCCTATCAAGTCATTGGAAGGTCTGGAAGGTAACTATTGGTCTGAAGGGAGGGCACTGTTTGTGTCAGCATTACCACCTCAGCTGTTATCCCCATCACACTGGTAACCAGACATCGAAATATGGAATTAGGCTGTGAGCACTTGCTTGTTAACCATCATGGCCATAGGAGGTATCTGACCCACTCTCACCTTCCAGTCTCTCACTAGGGCAACTGATGAATAGAGCCAACCTCTAACCCAGAATTCTGACTGCAGGGAGTCTGAGAAGTATCTATTGAGCTTTCCAACTTCCTAGAAGAGGAGGGAGGAATGGAACGTGATGGCTGGTCCAAGTATCTACAACAAAGGCTTACGTGAACATCTGGCTCAAGGTGAACATCATTGGTTGTGGTTGCAATGGCCAGATCCATTCAGACTGAGTCATGGATATGACCTGCTACTAATCCTGAGGTCTGGGCCCTCTCTCTGCTTTAGCTAAAAATGTAGACCAAAGGTTACCTTCTAAGATACCCAATTGCTAGAAGGCTGCCCTCTGAAGGGCAAAGCCATTACAAAGAAAATCATCTCTGTAGCATTTCAACTCCCAGGACAATTGGGGGAAATTAAGGAAGGCACAAGTCTTTTTCACCTTGTTTTGTTTTATGTATTATTGGTGTGTGTGTGTGTGTGTGTGTGTGTGTGTGTGTGTGTGTTAATTCCTCTTCTGGAAGTTATCTGGGTATTCTCAACCTCTCAAAGGTTTTGTTCAAATTCTAGGTGAAGGTTTACATCAGTTTTCATCACTTTAGCCCAGCTGACTCCTTTGTAATCACACATAGTTACAAAATAAACAAGGAAAAAGGGAATGAATTCTGAGGGTGTCTGAAATGAGCACCATAGATCTTGGCTTGTGTCTGACCTATTCTTAAGAAAGAAAAAGACAAAACACCTTATCTTCCGAAGGTCATTTGAGTCTACTGATTTCAATACACACATGAGCAGAATTTATTAGGAAAAATGCTGGTTCGTTAGAGATCATTTTTCTAAGGTTCGGTTCCTTAAGGAAAACATACCTTAGTTGTGATTCTAAATCTGTCTCCAGAGAAATCTCGGATGCCTGCTGATCATTTTGAATTCTTTGCTGCCCTTAACTTTCTGGCTGCATGTTAGAAATCATTTTAAATGAATTGAATAAAATTCGCAAGTGTTATATGCCAGCAAATGATGAACTCACAGGAAATATGACTCAAATCCACTTTTTTCATTTTGTGTTTTTTTTCCTGGTAATAAATAGAAATGAACAAATGTGGCTTTAATGACATCTTGGAGTGAGAACCTTTATTGATATATTATCAGTTGGAAGCGTGTGATGCTTCAGTGAAATAAACTCCATTCCGTATATTTATAACCAGATTGAAAAAGGTGTGTTTGTTATTTTGTGTGGCACTTCCTAATGATGGTGAAGTTTTATATATGAAGATATACATACCCCATCGTAAAAACAAACAATATTTCAGCTTACAAAATGTTTCTTTGATTGAAGATGTTTTTGTACTTAGTTTCCAATTACTTTTTTAACCTGTGCTCACAAACTTGCAAATATCTTTCCCTCGTTCCTGTAAAGCTATAAACAGATACTCCAAAATATGTCCATTGGAGGGTGGGATGTGGAAGACCTGATTTGGAGTGACAAGTCCTGCATCAGACAACTAGGTCCTGGTCATTAGCCAATTCAATTTGTATCAGGTCAAATTCTTTGGGTTGCAAAAAATGGAAACAGGCTTAAGAAAAAAGGCTGTCCAGTGGCTCATATAAGTTAGGTGTAGAACAGCGATTTCCAACCTCTGTCATCTCATGGCACAGGTTAACTAATTACTAAAATTCTGCAGCACACCAAGAAATACATTATATTTTTTCCTGATCTAACAAAAAAAAAAAAAGAAAAACACCACAGATATAATTTTGATTCGTGCACACCGGATGCTATCATGTTGGCTGTTGCCAGTTCTTTAAGAGAAAGGAGTCAGTGCCTAGTCGTCAGGTCTGGATGTTTTAAAAATTCTTCCGACAGACCAGTTGCAAATCGCTGGCATGGAGGGTGGCTGCAGACAGTGGGATGAAGGTGCTCAAATGATGTCACCAGAACCTGGTGCCCCTCCATCTCTTGGTTTTGCCTTCTGATTTATGCTAGCTTTCTTTTAAAACAGGGTCTCACCACAAAGTGACAAGATGACAAAACTCCGGTACACGCACCCAGTCACATCCAGGGAAAAACAAACTCAAATGCTCTCGAGGGCATGTGAATGCCGCTCCTCTGAAAAGACAGCCGCCACTCAGCTCCCGCTTCCTGCCGACGTGGGGGAGCGTGAAGCAGTGTTAACACATCGCCTGATTTTCCAAAGAGGAAATGCATACTGATTTTTTCAGAACAATAAGAACGGTCCTATTGGGTCCATTAAAAACAAAATCCATTTCAACGTGTTTGCTGGGCAAACAAAACTGGGCTGTGGGCTGCATTCAAGACACTGGCTACCAGTTTGAGGCTTAGAGCCTATTGGTTGTGATTCTGAAGTCAACCCAAAGGAGAGAAATAAAACAGGAAATAGTCAAACTATGGAGATAATAAAGAGATCAATCATGGTTGGCAGGGCTTAGGGAGAAGGGAGTGGCAAAGAGGCAGAACACTGAAGATTTTTAGGACAGTGAAACTATTGTGTATGAGGTTATAATGGTGGATACATGTCGTTATCCATTTGTCAAAACACAGAATGGACAACACCAAGAGAGAACACTGATGCCAACTATGGACTCTGGATACAATGAGGTGTAGGTTCATCAGTTGTAGCAAATGAACCCCTCTGTTGAGGGATGTTGGTAAGGGGGAGGCTCTGGGTGATGGGGGCAGGGTGTTATAGGAAATCTCTGTTCCTACTGTGGCTCAATTTTGCTGTGAACCTAAAACTGCCCTAAAAATAAAGTCGATAAAAATAGATATAAATTTACTTAAGAAGCACAATTATAATTATGTAAAACAAATAAGTATGTGCGAATCAATGTCTAGTGATAAGAAATGCATTTAGGGACTATCAAATGCCTCTGAGGGCTGGCATTATGTGCAAGTTTTTCTCTTGATCTGTTTTCCAAAGCTTCCTCATGAGCAAAGTGTGCAGGCCGTCCTCACCGTCACCGAGATGAGGGACTCTAACGATGACTGTGCAAGCTGAAGCCATGCAAAATGTCGTTAATACCCAGTGGGAAAATTCCAATCACTCCCTGACCTTTAAAAATGTTTGTGAAAACATTAAAAC
>NW_006297821.1:1248309-1269600 GCF_000327345.1 Myotis davidii
CATGGTAACTAGAATTTGTGCACAGCAGAACCGTGCAAAGCAAAGACCACCTATGTTTGGATATTGGAAAAATTAACTGCCTTATAAAATGAAATGACTCCATGCTTTGTTTTTGGTCAGGGGTGGACTCAAGGACTAAAGACAGACTACTGCAGAAGACACACTGCTGGCTGAGTACGGTTGATTTATGACCCTGGAGACCTCCTGGAACATGTCATAATGCTATTTGTGCAGACTCCCTGTGAATATGTACATCTGGAGACATGTATTTATGGAAAATGACAAACATTTGTTCTCTCCTACCTTATGTCTAAGTAGGTCACGTTGGCAATAGGCAGAGCAGTTATTCCGTTTCAACCGATGTATTTCCAAGAGCATGTTGCACGGAGCTGTGGGGTGCACAGGGGTGGCGACAGTGAGAGTCTCCTCCCTGACGTCCTATGAGTGTGATTGTTCTCTGAGAGCTAAACTGGGGAACCGGAACATCATGGATCAGTGCAGGAAAGTTCAAAGTCAATTTAGAAAGATACTTCTAAATGCCACATGATGTCCTTAATAGATGCAAAATGGATAAAATTCAAAAATTCTTCCTGCTTACTTAATTACTTAGCCATTAAATTTATTGATTTTTTGAGAGAGAGAGAGAGAGAAGAAAACATAAATTTGTTGTTCCACTTATTTGTGCATTTGTTGGTTGATTCATATGTATATTATTGATTTTTACAGAGAGGAAGGGAGAGGGATAGAGAGTTAGAAACATCAATGAGAGAGAAACATCGATCAGCTGCCTCCTGTACGCCCCCTACTGGGGATCAAGCCCACAACCAAGGTACATGCCCTTGACCAGAATTGAACCCGGGACCCTTCAGTCCACAGGCTGATGCTCTATCTACTGAGCCAAGCCAGTTAGGGCGAATTGGTTGATTCTTATATGTGCCCTGACAGGATGGAACCCACAACCTTGGTATATGGGGGTAACGCTCTAACCAACTGAGCTACCTGGCCAGGGCTCTTCGTGGTTTTTTTTTAACTAAGAGAAACTGAGTAAAAAGAAAATTCTTTAAACTAGTAAACACAGCAAATATCATTCTTCAAGTTGAAAATTGACAAGAATTGCTATCAAAGCTAGCAATACAACAAGTGTGGCCAACAGTGTTATTTTACAAAACGGTTCTGACGTTCCCAGCCAATGCATGAAGAAAAGAAAAACAAACAAGAGGAATAAGGATTAGAAAGGAAGCAATCACCATCATCTGTGCAACCAGTGAGATAAGTAGCAAAGAAAACAAAGGCTTAACGAATCACTACAACTCAGGGAAAGTTGCATTAAACTTGCTAGATATCAGGTGGACATCTAAAATGTCCTAGGCCAGCGGTTCTCAACCTGTGGGTTGTGACCCCTTTGGCGAATGAGAATCACAGCAGACTGTATCAGTGAGGCCCAGGCAAACCCTATCTTGTGACACAGGTATCTGATACAACTGTCAAATACGTCAGTACTGTGGAACCAGTTAGCAGCTGAAGACATTATATTTCCTAATCATATACAACTAAATCATCTCAGGTCACCCCATTCCTTAAAATTTCCACAAATTCTCACTGTGCCCTTTGTTTAATGTGTCTTGGAAGTCCAGTGCTGCCTGATGACTTATCAAGTTCAACCAGTGGTGGCCCATAGGCTGAGCAGTGTTTGAACCCATTAGAGAACAATCATACCTTTCCAGGAAAGCAGTCTTCAACAGGGCCCAATCCCCACCCCCTCCCTGCAAGACAAGAACAAGGTATTCATGGATTTCCCATATACGCTTACCACAAATCCCCTTTAAAGAATATTATTGTCTGAGCCATATCCTTTCTCCTCCAAAAAAAAATTTTGGCACATCATTTAAGAGGGTTCACAGGCCCCCTGAACCCCACCCAAGAACACTCAGGTTAAACATCCCTGCTCTGCAGGACACGGTGGAACCATTCCTGGATGCATCAGTGCTCATCATAGTGACTCAACATAAAGCATTGGCAGCCAGAGATTGTATCTCAAATTGGTCCTTAATCAGCCGTATGACCCTAATTACATTATTCAACCTCTCTGGGCCTCAGTGTTACCATTCGCAAGGGGGACCATCATAGTTCCTACCTCACCGGATAATTGTGAGGATCACAGGAAACAAACAGGACACGCTGTTGGCACAGTGCCAGACACTTAATAAATGACAAAAAGTTCATTATCGTTTTATTATCAGCTACCCTGTGACTGCTTTGTCTTTTGTTTTTGCTTTTTAAAGATAAATACACTTCATAATCTATAACAGAGTTTTTCAACCTTTGCTCTACTGACATTTGAGCCAGATTATTCATAGGTGTGGGGCTGTTCTGTGCATGGAAGGATGTTTATTTAGCAGCATCCCTGGCCCCTACCCACTAGATGCTAGAAGTATCCCTGTGGTTGTGACAACCAATACTGTCTCCGGACAGTGACAAATATCCATTTTTGGACACAATTACCCCTGATTGAGAATCGCCGCCCTATAATAATTAAATGGATATTTGGAGACTTTATTATGGCAGAGACAAAAGCAATCATAACATTTAAAATGCTACCATTGATGATGAAAAGACAATGGGGCCAAGAAATGCGTGCTTACTATGTAGAAAGGGCTCAGGGAGAAGAAAAGAAAGAGATGGTGTGAATGAGGGCGGGGAGGCGGGAGGCTCAATGCAAGTCTATGGGCGAAGGTGATTCATGTGGGACAGAGGGGCTGTGAAAGATACAGAGGAAAAATAAATTTTGGCAGTGGGGTGGATACATTAGTGGTTCTCAACCTTCCTAATGCCACGACCCTTTAATACAGTTCCTCATGTTGTGGTGACCCCCAATGTCATTGTTACAAATTGAACATAATTAAAGCATAGTGATTAATCACAAAAACAATATGTAATTACATATGTGTTTTCCGATGGTCTTAGACGACCCCTGTGAAAGGGTCGTTCGACCCCCAAAGGGATCGCGACCCACAGGTTGAGAACCACTGCATCAGAAACTCTTTCAGGGAAAATATAGGGTTTAGTCTGGAGAACAACAGTGTGAGTAACACCTGCAAAGAGTCGGTAGAGACTGGATATGAAGAATGGGAGAAATGAGGACATTGGTTCTGTGGACTCCATTAGAGGCCAGCACCACTGATGCAGGGCAAGACGGGATAACTTGATGTGGAACTAAAGGACAGAGCCAGAAGGTACGAAGTCCTTGGAATAGAACCGAGACGAACGTTGGGCTGAGATCCCAATTATCAGCCTGTGAGGAAACTAATACAGTACACTCCTGAAACAAAAGTAGTACCTTGTGTGTTTGTAGCCCACAACCTGTCATAAAGTTGTACATTCTGAGGGAATAAGTTTATGGGGGCTCAATGTCTCTGAAAAAAAGAGCAGCACGGAGAAGTTAGACATCAGCCCTGACGCGAAGGTGCATAGTCTGTGAAGGAGACATGTGTCCTTCCCTTGGGTGGTGGCCACAGAAACTTAGCTGTCATCCCAATGTTGCTTTTGGTCATGAGAATCTACTGAGCATTTCTGAGCACTTTGCATGTGTCCGGCTAAGTTTTCCTCTTTTCTTACCGCCTTGAATCTCCACAACCTTAGAGGTACCAACAATTGTGATCCCCACTTTACCGATGAGAAACCAAGGTTTGGGGAGGCAGACATTTGCTCCAAGAGGATCCCCAGCTAGAAGGCAAGGATTGAACACCCAGCATTCAGTCTCTAACACTTATTGTCTTGGCTCCTGTACTGCTCTCCCTGGAGTACATGTGGGGAGGGGCGGGGTACTGATTTCACCTTGGCCGATGTGCCCAACGGACTAAAGGCTAAACTGACTGAGAATGCTTGAATAATGTGAGTCCACTCTGTCAAACATTTACTTATACCATTAATATTTCACTTTGCAATTGAACAGTGCCTAAACATGTTAGTCATGTCATTAAAGGTGACAGAGGGTGGAGAAAGAGGAGGGGAAATCCAGCTAGGGGAAAGCTACTCTGGTTATCTGCATCATCACTTCTCCCTCCAAAGATTGAAGCCGATTCATAGAAGAGTATTTATTGACTACGTGCTGCACTCAATGCCAGGTCATCCCATGCAAATTATTTAACTTCCCTTGACATTTCAAATTCTTTTCCGGTTGGCATCATTAACCCCATTGTTTAGGGAGCAAGCCAAGGTAACCCAGCCATCGAGAGAGGGAGCTAAGACCCAAGCAAGCTCCACCTGACTCCAACGTCTAAGGATTTTTTTTCATCAGATCAAAACAAACACATTAAAGTCAAGAATTCTGTACTCTGACGTCTTTTCCATGTCTCCAAATTTTTTTCCATGTGTGACCAATTAGCACAGTTGGCCAGAACATGGTGTTAATGAGGCCAGGGTCAGAGGTTCAATTCCCTCATGGGCTGAAACTTGATGCTTCCTTCCCAGAGTCACAGGCTGTGGCCTGCACCACAGTGGGCCCCTCCCGGGAGTATCGTACTGGCCAAAAGTGCAGTTGCCACAGCCTTGCTGAGTGGCAGCCTCTCCATCCCCACTGCTGGATCACCTCAGAACACATGCCGCCCCGACGGTGTGACCACAGACATGATGAAGACCAACATTGTTCTTAGTTAAGTAAATTAATAATTTTTGCCTACATTCTATATATTTTAACTGCATTCTTTATGGATGGATGAAACTGTGACTTTACTTGTAAAAACTCATGTATATTAAGAGAGGTGCTAAAATTTTGAGACGTTGAATGACATGCACAGTAATACCTCACACACTTAAACTGGTAAGGAAATGAGTTATTTTGTATATGTAAATTATGTTCAGATAATAGAAGTGTCTCCTTAGTATCAAGACATGTTCATATGAAAAATGTCGGTGGAAATCTTTCTACATGGAATTCACATTTTTCTGTCTTCTCACAGGAGAGATGGGACATAATTTACCCTACATAGTTTATTTACAAGAAACACAATTTAAATAAAGTGATTTTAATTTTTAAAAAGGGAGAGACAAAGCTATACCAACCAAACAGGTGGGATTTAAGATTAAAGTAATAGCACAATAAAAAGGAATATAATGTAATAATAGAAGGCTTTTTCCCTCAAAGAAACTGCAATAATTGTAAACTTATGTGCACCAAATAATATTCTCACCAAGTTCCAGGTTTGTTTGTTTGTTTTTGTTTGTGCATGCGTGTGTTTTTGTTTTTGTTTTTTTGGGGGGGTTCTTGTTGTTTGCCCTCTCGATATTCCTTAAGCCAAAGCTGTCTATGGCTCAGAGTCTATGTAGCTATAGATTCTCCTGTTTGGAACTCACTTCCTCTGGGACTTGCTTTCCCACCTTATTCTGCTCTCTGCCCAAATATCATCCACCGAATGGTGGCTGACTACTTTATCTGATTTGTCACCTATGATCCCAAGGTTTCAAATTGTTAATAATTGATCCCATACAGGAGAAACTCTAGCTATATGAGCTCTTATTGCTGTGGCAAACACTAAAGATACCCAGAGCTCTGAACCCACCTACCCTAAATCACATTAGGTACCTAACAAGTGTTTACTAACCTCACAATCCTCTCAGCAAACCTACCAATCAAGACTTTTGACCTAAAACCCATAGAAGGAATAAGCCCACAGACTGCTCCATGGCCTTTTCCTGCAATAGCCAATCCTGATCTTAACTATTAAATTCTTATCACAGAAAAAATAAATGCAATGAAAAAATTATAATTCATTCTGTATTACTTTCTTGGCAGTTGTAACAAATTACTACAAACTCGATGGCTTAGGACAACAGAAATTTATTCTCTCACAGCTCCAGAGGCCAAAAGTCTGAAATCAAGGTGTCTCCTGGGCCACGTTCCCTCCGGAGGCCTGAAGTGAAGGTCCATGCTTGTGTCTGCTGGCAACTCTATGGCTTGTGGCCACACAATTGCAGTCTGCCTCCATCTTCACATTGCCATTGTGTGTGTGTGTGTGTGTGCGCGCGCGTGCGCACGCGCATGTACGCATGTGTTAAATTTCCTCTCTTACGAGGACACTTGTAAAAGCCCACAAGTAGCTAATCCAGGATTATCTCCTCATCTGAAGATCCTTAATTTAATCACATCTGCAAAGATGCTTTTTTTTTCCAAATAAGGTGACATTTACAGGTTCTAAGAATGTGAACTTGCTATCGTTGGGCCACAGCTCAGCCCACTACACCTTTTAACGTCAGAGCACTTGCTGCATCTCTCTTCCCTGGAACCTTGAAGTGGCCTTCTTGGTTTTCAAATGGGAGGAAGCTTCTTTATAAATGATACTAGAGGCCCAGTGCATGAAAATTCATGCACTGGAGGGGGGTCCCTCAGCGCAGCCTGCCCCCTCTCACAGTCCAGGAGACCTCAGGGGCAGGAGGCGACCTGGTGATCAGGGGAAGGCAACGCCCCCATCACACCTCTGCTGCTGCCACTGCCAGCAGCTCAAGCCTCGGCTAGTCCTGGTTACCTAAGCCTCGGGCAGCCCTGGGCGGATGGGCAGCTGCCATCGAGGCCTGCCTTCACCTCAGGCCGGCCCTAGGTGCCTGGGGGGCTGAGGGGCCTGGGGGACTCTGGAGGCAGGTGCACGGCTGCTGCCCAGGCAGGGCTGAGAGGACTGGGTGCCACCATCTTGTGGCTGTGGGCACTGCCATCTTTGAGGGTGGGGCAGTCAATTAGCATACCTCCTTCTTATTGGCTGTGGACGTTGCCATCTTTGTTATGGTGTGAGGGTCAATTAACATATTTCTTCTTTATTAGATAAGATGCTTTCCCAGATCACACCACACACAATGGCCATGTGGCATTCTGGGTAAGGAAAGCAATGGCAGGAAGTCAATAAAAGATAAAATGAGAATCCTAAAAGAGCAAACTCTAAAAGGACAAACAACATTTTTTAAATGCTTTTTTATATCACTTGCTCTTCCCACAAAGATCTCCAGCCCCAGTGTCTGGGCCACACTGTGGCCTTGTCCGATAGGAGAGGTAGGGGCTATGAAAGAGGCTCCTCTTCAGGATGGACCTGCGTGGGAGAAAGCCCTGAGACACACTGGTAACCCTGCAGGTCTAAGCAAGCTTGGTGTCATTCAGCGGAGCCGGAATGTAGCCTTGGGATCCTGCTCACCATTGTGCTGGGAGAGCCACCCAGTTCATCAAAATCATCACATGTGACCAAATGTCTTTGCCATGGAAACGGTCTTCTGTGACTGCCTACATCCCTGATACCTTTTATTAATTCGCTCATTCAGGAAAGATTTATAGAGTACCTACTGTGTGCAAACATTATGTAAGTGCTAAGGATACAACAATAAACAAAACTAGGCGTAGGCCTGCCCTCAGGGACTTACCATCTAGGGTCGAAAGAGATATTTATTAAAGAGCAGCAAATGCCATTGTAAGGCTGTTCCTGCAACAGTGGCTCTGAATGAATCCTCTGTCCTGAGATTCTAAAATGTGGGGATCTGAACCTCTCAGAAGCTGAGAAAGATTCCCACAGGAAGTGATGCTTGTGCGGAAACCTGAGGATTGAATGGGAATACACCAGGACAAAGCATGGAGCTGGGAGGGAGAGCAGCGGGAGATGACAGATGAAGCTGGAGAGAGAAATCTTTGTAGGCCATGTTAAAAGGCTTTGTTCGATTGCTTGTTTTATAACACAAAGGGCACTGAGGAGCCTCTGTTGAAGGTTTGCACATGAGCAGACATGTGTTTTCCAAAGTGTGCTGGGCTCTCGCAGAAGAATGGATGGTGGGGAGGGGGAGTGAGACCAATGGACGACTGGAGGTTCTTAGAGTCCAAGAGACAATGACAGAGAAGTGGTGGAGATGGGGAAAATAAATGGGTTCAGGAGACGTTTAAAACACACAATTGGCAAAACGCCATGAATTGGGTAGAGGAGTAGGGGAGAAATAGGGACCAAGGATGAGCCCTAGATTTCCAGGGTTCCTACTGGGTGTCTTCACATTCATTGAAAGAACACCGAGAGAACACTATGTCAGAGGCCTGGGAAGGGGAGCTGAGTTATGAGAGTGCCTTTAGGCATGCTGAGTTTGGAGAGATGCCTTTGAAATCCCCAGAGCAGATGCCAAGGTGATTTAATGCGAGTCCAGCACTCAAAAGACCTCCCAGGAAAGGTCTGGTCTGGAGATGTAAGTGGGTGAGTCATCCAGGTTTAGGGACTAAGAAAGCTGTAAGCAGAGAAAAATCCGGATTACATAGACCCTGGGGTTTATACAATCTGGGGACCCTAATTAAGAACAATAGCAAGAATATAAAATGAGGTACAGAAGAGGATATTTATAAAATAGGAAACCATAACAAATTACAAATTTTTAAAAGATGAAAATGTCACAGGATCCAGAAAAAATAGCATAACAGTTATTACTCATTAACTGCCTGATGCATCTGTCACAAATCTCTTTTCCACATTTTAGGCTATCTTTAGTTGATAGTCTTTTCTTATAATGATGTATTTTTATATTTTCCATTAAAAAGTTATGCATTCAGTCCATTCTCTAATATGGTTAATTTAAATTTGTTTCATATCACTGATAATTGAGTTACATGAAACATGTGACTCCATACATGGATGTATTTGCCTTCATACAACTGCTACATGTGATTTGTGCCCCACAATTCAAGAATTCTGGTAAGTTTTATTTGACATCACTTAAAAAATAATAGAAATGCATAGTGTTTTTATAATTGTATACACTGTACTATCAAGTGTATTTGGGGCAGAAAAGAAGTTCTATTTTGTCAGAGCATCAATGAGAAATTAATCCTGCTTCCATTTGCACATTTGATTATTGGAAAAAATTTCCATGGACTAGCTTCTGCTCCCCTAAATTAAACCCTGTGTCTCCTCCACTTCCCACATATGGAGTGCTGAGTGCCTAGGAGACACTCAGATCCCCATGGAGCCTCTAGCCTGTAACTTTGTCTCACCATGCCTGGGAGGTGACCAAGTGGCTTTAGGACAGTGATGGCGAACCTTTTGAGCTTGGCGTGTCAGCATTTTGAAAAACCCTAACTTAACTCTGGTGCCGTGTCACACCTAGAAATTTTTTTTTTATATTTGCAACCATAGTAAAACAAAGACTTATATTTTTGATATTTAATTTATATATTTAAATGCCATTTAACAAAGAAAAATCAACCAAAAAAAATGAGTTCTAGTGTCACCTCTGACACGCGTGTCGTAGGTTCGCCATCACTGCTTTAGGACTTGAAGGCCATTCTTACACCAGTACAATGAGCAGGAACTTTGTATACATGGTGACCTAGAACAACATGTGTATATTCTGCTAACCCCAAGGTAAATGCATGCTCAGCTCTTTCCCGTAGACATCTCCAAAAACTGCCAGTAGCCACCTGCACTGGCCCATTGGGCAAGAACACGTGGCCACGTGAATATATTACTCCAGTGCCTCCCAGGCCCTTAGAAGGGCTGGTGCGAGTGAACGAGGGGCTTTACTCTGAGACGCCTCTAGAGCAGGGCTTCCCCAGTTTGGCACCACTGACATTTGGGGCTGGATAATCCTTTTCTGTGGGGAGTTGTCCTGTTTAGCAGCATTCACGGCCTCTTCCCACCTGATGCTTGTAGTACTACACCCCTATCCCAGTCAGTGTACCCACACTGTCCCCAGATAGTGCCAGATGTCCCCTGAGGGGCAACACGGCCCCCCTGTTGAAAACCACTGCTCTCAAGAATGAATTTAGAGACCAAATAATGCATTTATGTAGTGACTGCTTATTGAACACCTACTATATTTAAAGCCCTAGGGAGGTTACTTTGCACAAGGAAGGCAGATGATGAATGAAAAATTCCAGTGGAATTCAATGAGTGCCATAAGGAAGACCTCAAAAGATACTGTTGGGACCCAAGACAAACCTCTTTCCTACTTCACAAGGCTTTCATGGGAATCAAAGTGATTAGGATTGTAAAAGATGGGATTATTCTGCATTTATGCCACCAAAGGATTTCTTTGTCTTGGGGCAACATAAGTTGAACAAACACAGAAAATTGCAAGAAATACGTCGACATAATGGCCGTATTTATAAATTTTGGCCAAGAAAGATTGAGAAAGTATATTAATCATGGTGAGGTGGGGGAATCCATCTCCTTTTTGTGTATTCTCATGAAGTTTTTTTTTAATCTATTTGAGAGGGAGAGAGAGAGAGAGAGAGAGATTTGCTGTTCCGCTTATGTATGCATTCATCAGTTGCTTCTTGTATGTATCCTGACCAAGGATCGAACCTGCAACCTTGGCATATTGGGACAGTACTCTAAGCAGCTAAGCTACCCAGTACCCAGCCAGGGCTCCTTTTTGTTTATTCTGGTATTTACATTCCTTACACCATGCCAGCCATGCTCATATTTGAAGTGTATAAATACAGAGATTGCGCCATTCCTCAGAGAGGTTGACAATTTTATTCATAGATTTGCCACAAGGGCTTATCCCAGTTAAAAGGAGGGGGGAATAGAGAGGCTAAATCAATGAGAATTTAGCTTGTGAACAGCACTGTATATAAATTTAAAAAAAATACTCACCTGATTTGACACAAATCATTCCTCTGGAACTCTTGAGATAACCCTGGTATTGTTCATACCCTCCTGTGCTCCCCTCCCCCAACACCCACACACACAATCAGTTATTAAACCTATTGACAACAAAATAAACTAACTCGAGGGAACATTGAAAAGCAGGACCTATTTCACTCAGAGTGTCTTCTCAACCATCAAATGTATTTGTTCACGGAAACGCTATAGAACAGACAATATGTCCCTTTGCTGAGCTGTTTGCGTTTCTGTAAAATTAGTAATTGGAGAGGGAATGTCACTAATTCCCATTTCTCCGTGTGAAAGTTACTGCAGGGCCCTTTATCAAATTGAACACTGTAACTGCGCTCGGCAGAAGCGAGTTAACCCATTAGCTCTCTTTTGATAGCATTTAATCACAGGAGCCCCTTAAAAGCATGTTCCTTTCATCTTTTTCTTTAGCATCACTTTTTATTTTGCTGATCGTACCTTAATTTGGCCATTTAAGTCTCTTCTAGAGGGTGCTCTGTGGCCCTCACATGGGTTAATTAATCAATTACTACAATAATTTCCACTTATATAGTACTTGATCATTAGAAATTAGTTTTTATATTGGCAAGAAGTAGTTTTAAGTTAAACTACTGTGTTTTAAAAGCAGTGTTTCCTCAAAATTTATTAGGAAAAATAAGATATGCATGATCCCAAGACATCACTGCTAGCGGTAAGGTGAAATTTATTTACATTTTTAAAAATCAGGAAAATAATAATGCAGGTGTCTCCTGGGACAGGAAAATGATTGAAGAGGGTGTGGAGTGACTGATGTCCCAGAGATCCTAGCAAGGAACTAAGGCTGTGGGCTGAGCCAAACTAGATTGATATCTGCTCCTCGCACCTACCTCAGCTCATGAAATCTCTGGCAAGTCCCAGGATCTGATCTTTGAATGGGGTTCATCACATCCACAGTGTTGCAGTGAGGATTAAACCAGGTATTCATGTAGCCAGGCCAACACCATACCTGATGTAGCTGTGGGGATTAGAGAGATGTCACCCGCAAAGCATGGAGTGTGGTGCCCAGCATAGGGCAGGTGCTCAATAAATGTTAGCTCATAATATTATTTATTAGTTTCAACGGGCCAGGCACGGTGCTAAGTGCTTTCCAGACCTTAGGGGAGCAATGCCCCTAAGTGCTGGGCAAAAGTAACCATATAATTCACCAAAGTACAAGTCCTTTTCTATGTTCTCCAATTAATATCCAAGACAACTCAGTAGCTTAGGGGCTCTTCCAACTTCATAAGTGTAATCTCAAACTGAGAGACGTTAGTTACATGCAAAAATGTTATGTGAGAGAGATGAGATTGACCACAAGCTACCAAATACCAAAACCATTATTTCCGCTGATTGGCATTCTTCCATCCTACTGGCCAAGAGCTCCGGGGTCAGATGTAATCATTCAAATCCTGGTTTTGGCTTTCTTGGACTTTGGTAACTAATTTAACTTTTAAAGTCTCAGTCTAGCAGCAGCTGGTTTGGCTCAGTGGATAGAGCATCGGCCTACAGACTGAAGGGTCCCAGGTTCGATTTCTGTCAAGGGCACATGCCCAGGTTATGGGCTCAATCCCAGTAGAAGGCATGCAGGAGGCAGCCGATCAATGACTCTCTAGCTCTCTCTTCCTCTCCCTTCCTCTCTGAAATCAATTTTATATATATTAGAGACAAAAACAAAAGAGAAAACTGACATTAAAAAAATAAATAAAGTCTCAGTTTCCTTATCTGCAAAACAGAGATGACAATTGTGTCTAAATCATGGAATTATAGAAAGGACTAAGTGACTCAACTCTGTGCCTGGCACATGGTAAATGTTGAAAACATCTTAGTATTACTACAATCCAAAATTACAAAAAAGTAGAAGATGCTATATTTACCCACTTTCAAATTCCATTTTGTAGGGAGCAGCTCTAAGGTCAAGCCTGGGGCTGACCTGTGGCCGGCCACAAACAAGTCCCAGCCCGGAGGCAGAGCTCTCCTAGCATAATGAAGCCTGACATTATAGAAAGGACTAAGTGACTCAACTCTGTGCCTGGCACATGGTAAATGTTGAAAACATCTTAGTATTACTACAATCCAAAATTACAAAAAAGTAGAAGATGCTATATTTACCCACTTTCAAATTCCATTTTGTAGGGAGCAGCTCTAGGGTCAAGCCTGGGGCTGACCTGTGGCCAGCCACAGACAAGTCCCAGCCCAGAGGCAGAGCTCTCCTAGCATAATGAAGCCTGACCTCGTAGCCCTCCCTAATTCCTTCCTAAGTAGCTAATGGGCTGTGGGAGGTGCACCAAGCGTTGCCAAAACAAGAACATTTGTGTATACATGTGAATCTACCCTTGTTTTAATCAGACTATAAAATGAAGCATTGGCTTGCAGGCTGGGTCTTCTGTGTCCTCATCCAGGCACGGGAGACCGCGGAGCCCCAGCTGAATTCTCTTGTCTGTCTTTTCTTCAATCCTTCACCGCCTCTCCTCAGGTTCACCCTTGGCCGTGCTGGCGCGGCACACAATTTTATGTGTGAGATGCCCTAAAGAGGTATCCTGATTTAAAAAATTAAATCTCAGATTCAAATTATGCCACACCGTTAACTTAAAAGGTCAGGTTCCATTGCACATCAGGGTGACCATGGCTGACTCACCGAGACCAACATTCTGGTGGACAAATTTGGAAAAGTTCAAGAGGATCGGGATCTGGAAAACAGTGAATCCATTAAGTTTGGGCCTCAGGGCCACATGACCACAGTGTCTGAGGAGTAAACTCTGCTCTTGACCTTGGTGGTCTGTGACCATGGTGAGGACAGGCAGCTTCCTGGAAGAGCCGCAGTGACCTTGAGAAAGATGGCAGCCGAATCTTGAGTTTTAAAAACCATTAATCTTTACATGAAATTCCTAGTCAATGGCAGGGGGATATTAGTATTATTTAATTCCATTCAAATTACACTACAAAAAAAACCAATTAAGGTGAATAATTATGCAAGTAAGGTCAACTCAATTTTCTATAATAATGTTTTTTGTTGCCAGGCTCATTATTGCTAATTCCTTTCATAATCCTTGCCATCTAACCTCATTTGTTTCATTTATAAGTGGCAAGAAATGCACATCATCAAACGGTGATGAAATCAAGGCAGCAGCGTGTCACTTGGGTGATCTCTGGAAAAAGTAATTATTGTCTCTAGTTAACCTTTTAGGGAGAAACTCATCCGCCTACTCCCAATGCACTTTTACATTTGCCAAAGTGAAGTTTTCCTCTTAATTTTTTCAGTCATACACCCTGGACTGAGTGTACAGCTTGACAAAAGTTGAAGTTTTTTCCTGCTGCTCTGAGTACTTACAAACCAAATGAAAAAGCACTCAAGGAGGTTTTAAATGGGCTTTTAGTGGAACCCAAAACAGGCACGCGCACGCGCACACACACGTACCACATACCACATACACACACCGATTTTAAATATTAAAAATCTTTCGTGTTCATTAACAAGACACTCACATTTGAGATCCTTAGAATTTAACTCGTTCTCATTACTATATCTTGAACCTGTACTTTTGGGTTTATGAAGAATTTCAAATTTTTTCCTACTAGAGGCCACACCTACTTTAAACACCTCGTGTCTCAAACATAGCCATTCTACTGCTAGAAAGTTACTCTAACACAGGGTGGGCAAACTTCTCGATGATCAACACCGTTGCCATATTGGGTAACCCTTTGAATATCATCTTTTTGCTGATCACGAAAGAAACACTCAAGAATAAACATAGCCCCTGTGTTCTGGGGCCTTACGGTATGTTAATTTCATAAACATACAAACAAATAAAGGTGTGGTGATCAGTTAGGGTACGTGTATTCAAAGCAATGGACAGCGTGTTAGCTCAGGCTGCTGAACAAAAATATCACAGACTGGAGCTGAGAGAGCAGATATTTATTTCTCACTGTTCTGGAGGCCAGAAGTCCAAGATCAGGGTCCATGGTCGGATTCTGGTGAGGATCTTGTTGTGTCCTCACAGGGTAGAGAGGGAGAGGGCACTGGCCTCTTCCTTATAAAGGCTCTAATCGTATGAGAGGGGTCCTTTCCTCATGAACTAAACCTAATCACTTCCCACACAAACTACTCACATCTGCCTGTGGGGAACCTATGCTAAGATCAGGACCTACTGTGGGAAGGTGGAATTAAACGTGGTCCATGAAGGAAGAGAAGCAGCCCTCAGGGCAAGTATTCCATAGAAGAGGCAACAGCGTGGCCAAAGGCCCCGAGGTAGGAAGCCGCTGCTGCATTGGAGAGCGTCGGAACAGAGTCAGTGTGGCACAATCGCAGTGGTCAGCGTGATATGGGGCTGAGACCAGCAGGGACCAGACCAAGCAGAGTCTGGCAAGTCGTAAGGAGGAGTTAGGGTTATGTCCTAAATACGCCTCCATGTTACAAATGGAGACACTGATGATTAGACAGGTTATAGTGCAAAAGCAAATGGCTCGTGAACGTTTAAGCAAAAATCTAAGAACAGGGAGATGTGAATACAGGGCCCATGTGTTTAACCGCGCTTCTACCAAACCTGAGGTGAAAGTAGCCACAACCTGTACTTGCTCCTGACTCTCATCCTCTCACCTTCTGACACAGTCCCAGCTTAGTCCCACTACCAAGATGACAGATAATGAACTCTGCGTCTCGCGTGGACTGGAAGCGCAGCGCACCTGCATCCCTCACCAATTTCTGGCACATCCTTTTGCAACATCAAGATATATGGGCTCCGTAAATTTTCAGAGACATATTAACGTTCACCTCCATAATGCCTTAATTGTACAGAAACCATTAGACAAGAGTGTTAAGGTGACAAAGAGACCGATGCAAATGGTAAAGCAAGAGAGCGAGATGCCTAAATTAAAAGGGGTGAAGGGTCCAGGACAGTCTTTCACGGGGAAAAGATTCATGGAGATTTGCTGTCTTAACAAGAATGGACTGCCTCATAAATTATCTCAATATGATGCCAGTAAGTCAAGGGGAATTTTTTTTAAAGTACGAATTTGCAAAAGGTTAAATTAAAATGAAGCCTGAACAATTATTTTTGTCCTCCCGCCCAGCAGGGCTTCTGCTAATGTTTGTGTACAGAAGTGATAGCGGCGGGATACTTCAAAGCCTTTTCAGGGGGGAAATCATAGCATTGGTGAGAAAGGGTTTGATTTTGTAAAAAGCTTACATTGTAAGTGATATTGCAAATAAAGAGAAGATTGCATGAGCTAAGTGCTTTCTTTTTGTTAGTGCTCGTGGGGTTCCACAGATCCTCATCGTGCCCGTAATTGGGTTTTAAAAGTGGAAATGGAGAAGTACATGTTTTCCTTTGTCTGTAAATATGGTAGCCCTGACCCACCAGTGGAGGGCCATGCACTTAAATTTTGTTTCCAGAAAAGAAGAGAGAATTTTTTCAAGGGCTTCCAGTTCTCTTGGCAGGGCCGCATTTGATTAGCGAGAAACCACTTTGAGTGCCACATGTTGAGGTAACCTCAAGCTTTTCTTGATCCATTCCTCTTCCGTAGCTTCACTAACTTCCTAGAGAGGAAGCGGTTACACAAACTGGGAAAAATAACAACTTCTACCCTCCTAGACTATAAGCATCATATGAGCAGGGGGCATATATCCTCCTCATTCCTACTCAATGCCCACCCCGGGGTCCATCACATACAGGTGGTGCATTCACTGCAGGTAACAGAAAACCCCACTGTAACTTTAAACAGGAAAGGGATTTTCTCATGCAACTAGAAGTGGGTCACTGATTTCCTCAACAACATCATCCAAGTCCCCATGTCTTTCAACATTTCCTTCCCTCTTTTTTCTTTTTAGAAAAAAAAATGTATTGAATTTATTGGATACGCTGTGGGACCTACTGTGGGAAGGTGGCATTCAGGGCAAGTATTGCATAGAAGAGGCAACAACATGGCCAAAGTTCCTGAGGTAGGTTAATAAAATTATATAGGTATCAAGTGTTCAGTTCTACAACACATCATCTGTATATTGCATTTTGTGTTCCCTACCCAAAGTCAAGTCTCCTTCCATCAACATTTATCAACATTTCTTTCATGAGAGCTAGGTCTGCAGGTTAGCTTCTTTGGGTTTTTAAGATGTCTCTTAATTGTATCTGCTTTTCTTTTTTATTTCACATAAATGTTTCAATTACAGTTGACATACAATATTATATAGGTATCAGTGGGGTTACAGTGGGGTTTTCTGTTAATATTAGTTTAGGTGTACAACCCAGTGATTAAACAAGTCGAACGACCCTTTCACAGGGGTCGCCTAAGACCATCCTGCATATCAGATATTTACATTACGATTCATAACAGTAGCAACATTACAGTTAAGAAGTAGCAACGAAAATAATGTTATGGTTGGGGTCACAACATGAGGAACTGTATTTAAAGGGCCAGCAGGTTGAGAACCACTGGCTTAGACAATCAATACCTGCCCCCTGGTTTGGATGCAGAGCATGTCTCAGAGACACTGCCACTTAAAGGCGGTGGATAGGTGTGCAAAGCCAATGACTCAATTTGCAAGAAGGAATGGGAGGTAGGAAGTAGATGTTGGCAATCAACAGTCCTTGCAAAAATAAAAAATAAAAGGTCAGTAAATCTCTATTACAGAAAACATTGAGTGAGCGTATGAGCCTCTCTTATGTCCTCATTTTCTTCCTTGGAGATACTGACTTTGTTGCAATGGGTGTCAGCTCTTTTTGCCTTTCCAGCACATATTCCCCCATCTTCTCATAACGGTGTCTCCATTTCCTGATTGGTGCTAACCTGTTCCCATACGCATAGAGACACATGTTCCAAATCTCCCTCATCAGTATCTTCCACCTCTCTTGACATTCCAATTGGTTCACATGAAAATGGAACCAATTAGAGTTCATTCAAAGATCTTACGGGGAAGGTGGATGTTTCTGCCTGCTAGAATTAGTAGAAACTAGAATTAGTAGGTGTTTGGAGCTTCCATAATGTAATCCCGGGCAGTATTGGTTTGCATTGAGGGGGACACATGAGAGTGACCCAACATGGAGGAAAACAAAACCACAAAATGTGGAGAGACTAAGTATAGTGGACAGTCTTTATCTAGGAACACATGGGTAAATATTTATTTATGAACTTGGGGTCAAATAATCCAGTGCATTCCTTGTTTGCCCTGAAGTCATTTTGAATTGAATTTCTGTTACTTACAATCAAAAGTGTCCTCTCTAATACATTCCTTTATCTCTAGTATGTTATGAGTTTCCTAAGACCTTAGGCCCTGACATATTCATCTTACAGTTCCCATAGTCCTCAGTATCTAGTAGAGTGTTTCCCAGCATTTTTTTTTATTATATGAGAACTCTTTCTTAATATAGAAATATTAACAGAACTTCACACAACAGTGGTTTTCCGTCTTTAATATCTATTGAGTGAGAAAATGTATAATAACAAAAAGCTGCTTTAAAATAAGAAATTCCTTTGTGAAGTGAACTTGTATTTAATGACTCATAATGGCCTCTACCTACATTCTAAAATTATCATATGTAATGTGTGCACTACCTATTTAGCCTAAGATGAATTTTGGACTGGTGGTCTCTGAATTTAATAACAGCAAAAGGAGATCCATAGACCCTTCCATCATCTTTCCATTTCATCAAAAGTACTAGGATAGGCGTGGATAAGAGGAATGAATGCTTACACCCTAAAATATTAAAATGAGCCATGATGCAACCATCCTGTCAAAGGTGCTGAGTGCATCTTCCCAGGGGTCCCTTTGTAGGAGGAAAGGTGTGTGTAATATGAAACATTGGTTCAGATGCTGGACTAGCAGAATCACTCAGGAGAAGGCTTGTTCAACTGTGTTAAGGAGAAGTCAATGCAAGTGGCAACTTAGATGCTGACAACAGGGCCTCTGAAAATACTGCCCATAACTATTTTTTAATCATCCCTATTGCTTATTCTTCTAAAATACAGCATAATAATATAGACAATTTAGTGTAGCAAGACCTTTCTAAGATATAGACACCTAGAGATAAGGTTCTCATACATCCAGTTCCTGAAAAATGTCTATCTGCTCTGTTTTCTGCCTAATGCTTCAGTTTAGTTGTGGTGGGTGTTGTTGTGGCTCCCCCCGCCCCCAACTCCACATTGCTTTCACTGCAGAGCCCCTGTGAAATTTGGAGCTTTCTGATTGGTCCCACCCCCTTGTCACATGACTGGCTCAGGTTTGCTCCTATCAGAGTGATGCTCAGTGCATTGGCTCAGTGGCTCTGAGAAGTAATTCTCTCTCCCTCACTGGATATGAGTAAGTTCCATTTTCTAAGGGCAGCCTTACAGGCATCTAGGCTCAGGATAAAGCCAACCCAGGTAGGAGGGCAGAATGAAGATAACCCCCTCCAAAAAGAAATAAAACCGGAGTTCTGAATTAGCTCACCTTGAAGCCTGCACTACCTCTCAATTTTTTAATGCTGTGAATCAATAAAACTCCTTTTTGGTTAAGCCAGGAGTCAGCAAACTGAAACCTGTAGGTCAAATCCAACACACCCCATGTTTCTGCACGGGCTATGAGCTAAGAATGGTTTCACAAATGAACATTTACAACTTATTTGCTGATAGTGAGCCCTAACTTTGAATCCCAATTAAGGAAAACATTATCTATCTCCTTCAAATTAAAAATCCTATTCTTCTCATTAATATACTTGTGTTATAACAATCATTATTGTATTTTCAATTTCATCAATAAAAACTTTGTGAAATTTTGTTTTCTCTCTTCTCATATAAGTATCTACATTATATCCTCTATTTTGCTTCTTGGCCCATGAAGCCTCAAATATTTATCCTCTGTCCCTTTATGGAAGCAGGGTGTTGACCCCTTGGTTAAGCTATTACCTTTCAATTTTCTGGGATATGCAAATAAAGTCATCTTAAGTGGTACACTATGGTTTTAAGGGCAGAAATAATGACCATTTTGACTTCTAAAGTTTTCTGTTATATGAAAACTCAACCCAAACAACCAAATCACCTGGCTGAAAGTGCCTCTATTCCAGCCCCTCCAACTCCCCTCATCCCTCCACAGATAAACATTGTTCCCTCAGATGATATTTTCTGTCCATTTAACCTTTAATTATATGCTTTCCTGTAATCTCCCATAATCCTATTGGAAAACAGGACCAAAAACTTAATATGAGATAATTAATGAATTGTGAAACAGTTATTTTATGGTTCTTAGGAACTTCTACATCTCAGCATCCCCCATAACAGTGAGACATTCGTGACATATTTTCTTGAAATTAATGGAACCAAGAGATTGTTTTTTCTTGGAAGACAGCACTTCTTCTCAGAGGAAGCATTATGAGTCAGAGGTGTGGGCGTGCACTGTACAGCATTGATCCCCCTTCTTCTGAGAAACGAACACTTTTCCTTAGAGAACCACCACCACCCACGTTCACTTCCTGTGACGGGGTGCAGCTGACGGGACTGTCAGCTTCCCTGGGGGCTTTGGGGCCAAGTCTAGCTCTCTAGGCACAGTGATTGGTTCAAAGATGGTCCCATGATTCAAAGAGAGCCAATCAGATCTGGTCTCTGGACTTAGCATTGGTAATCTGGAGGGAGAGGCTGGGATTGTTTTGCTGGACTTGAGCCTAAGAAGATCACCTGCCTGAGAGAGAAGTCAATGCAGGGGACAGTAGAGCAGAGGATGGAAAGGGAGAAACATAGTGCTGGAAACATCATTTAAAGAAAAGATTCAATGGTGCCTGAAGCTACAGCTATTAGCCTGGACTGTTCAATTACATGAGCCAATAAATTCTTTTCTGCTTGAGCCAGTTTAAGTGGGGGTTTCCGTCACTTGCAATGCAAATACACAACCACTATCTAATGTGGCAGCTGCCTTGGGTTGGGTTCTCCCAAAAGCAAGCCATAAGACAAAGGTATGAGTGCAAGTAACTTATGGGGGATGTGCTCCCAGGAAGGCAGCTGGAACAGGGCACCCCAGCATGCTGGCAAGAGGACACTGGGCTCGCTCCTGCTGTGGACTGAGAGGCGCCTCAGTGCTGCTCTCCTTCCCTGCCCCAGGAGCAAGGAAGCCGGAGTACTCATCCTCCAACTCACACCCCTCCCTGGCTGAGAGGCTATTGGCGGGGGTTGGTGATTAGCACCCCACAGTTCCAGCCAGCCACTTGCATGAGAAGCTCTCAAGAGGCGTCACACAGGCCCGTAGGAGCACTCCGGGGCGCCTACTAGTGCTGACTGCTGAGTGAAATGACAACGCACTCGTCAAATTGGCTTCTCCACATCCCACGCCATGCCACAGCAGTTACAGATATGTGGGGGACTGTTAGTGTAGTCATTTAAATATTGCCATAAGAAAGTTGCACAATGTCAAAGGTTGGTGACTTTGAGCAACAAGGCTATATGCTCTCAGGCTCCTCTAAGCTGACTGGGGCCAGGGGGGGGCAGGGGGGAGGTGAGGGGAAAGGAGAGCAGCTATCCCGAAAAAGCTCTCCTGACAGCCACAGTAGAGGGAAGCCTAGCTTTTCAAACTCCACTTTGCAGCATCTACAAACATCCCATTGGTCAAACAAGTCACATGGCCAACATCATAGCCAATGACAGGGAAAATACATTCAGCCTGGAAAGGAGGAGCTAAGAGCCTCCAGCAAAGGGCAGG
>NW_006297821.1:1269658-1277289 GCF_000327345.1 Myotis davidii
TGATTCAATTTGAAACTCTAAAAGCAATGACCCTGCACTGACCAGTTTGGCTCAGTGGATAGAGTGTCGGCCTGCAGACTGAAGGGTCCCAGGTTCGATTCCGGCCAAGGGCGTGTACCTTGGTTGTGGGTACATCCCCACTAGGGGGTGTGCAGGAGGCAGCTAATCAATGTTTCTCTCTCATCAATGTTTCTAACTCTCTATCCCTCTCCCTTCCTCTCTGTTAAAAAATCAATAAAATATATTTAAATAAATAAATAAAAGCAATGACCCTATCTGCATTTTGTGTTGCTTTATCTCCAGAGCCAAGCACAAAGTAAGCACATAGTAGGCACTTCATATACATGTGCTAACCATTCTGAATTCCAGAGAATATACTCCAGATGAACTTTTGCAACCCAATCCATTTTGGAGTCAGGAACTGCTTGTAATGCGCGGATGCATGAAATATATCTCCCGGAAAGGTAATGGCACCTGTGCTAGACTCTAAATCAGCCATCAACGAGCTACTATCATAGTATCGTCAATGGATTATAAAAACGATGGCTTTGAAGAATGCCTTTGCCTTGCCAGAATTATGATTTGTTATTCATCTTGTGGATTTTTAAACAGAACCTTGTACTTAGTATTCAAATTAATGACTCCAATGTATTTGCCTGGATTTAAAAAAAAGAACCATTTTGCACAATATACGTAATAGTTACATTTCTATGATAAACTTACTTGGTAAAAGCTTTCTCGATTTTATCATTTAGACAAGTAGATATCAGTAAATCAAACTCAAAAGCCAGAATGGTGGAGGGGGTGTGAGGCGAGCCTTCAGTTCAGCAAGGCCTGTGGCAGGAAAAATGAAAGAAGAAAAGACTAAACCAACACAGAAGAATGTGTAAATGTCCCAGGAAATCACCTCCTGTCAGCAACCCGTTCTCCTGCAGTTTTCTGATCTGATTCATTAAAAACTCGTCTAGCTGGGAACAGTTTGATGAAGTGCAGTGTTATTAGTGGAAAGAGCAACAACTTTTAACATAGTTTAAGTTTAAATTCTGGACCCATCATTTCCCAGCTATACAGCCTAGGCCCTAGAAGAAACTAAAATTTCCTCTGCCTCAGTTTCAGCATCTGCTAAATGGGAAAGAAGGTCAGGGAACATGAGTAGGATCCTACCTCACAAAGTTGTAAAGATGGGGGGCGGGGAGGGGGGAAGATCCCACATGTCATTCCTCCCAAATACTGGTCAATAGGCCAACAATGGTCCCTGAAAATGTCTTCATAGGTCCACCACGGGATGAGAAAAATAGTGCTATGGGTTGAACTCGGTCCCCCCAAAAAGGTTATGATGAAGTCCTAACCATCAGTATCTGTGAATGTGACCTTGTTCAGAAATGAGGTCTTTGCAGATGTAATCAAGTTAAGATGAGGTCAGTAGGGTGGGCCTTAGTCCAACATGATGGTGTCATAGGAAGAGGAAAACATCACGTGAAGACAGACACAAGGAGAATGCCAGGTAAGGACAGAGGGAGTGATGCGCTGCAACCCAGGCTCAATACCCCCGCCCCCAACACCCCGGAAACTAGGAAGAGAGGGGAGGGAAGAGTCCATCCAGAGTTACAAAGGATGCATGGCCCTGCCACCTTGATTTCAGACTTCTGGCCTCCAAAACTTGAGACAATACATTTCTGTTGTTTAAAACCACTTTGTGGTACTTTGTTATGGGAAACCCAGGAAACGAATACATCTGATAACAGTGAATTTTTAAACAAAATTTATTTCATTTAAGAGAATGGCCCTTTTAAAAATTTCTCCTGAATCCCTGCCAGAATTTTTTGTTTTCTCAGAATGATTTTCTAAGAGATCTTTTCCTACTTTTTTTTGCAATGATAAAAAGACTTTTAAATAAAGTTATATGAGGCTGGGTGGGAATAGATCAGCCAAAAAACTTTCATAACCCATGGACACAAACAATAGGGTGGTAGAGGGTGGGGTATAAAGGGTCAATGGGAGAAAAAAGAGGACCTATGTAATACTTTCAAGAATAAAGATTTAAAAATAAATAAATAAAATCGTAGTGATGTTGGCTGGTAGGGTGTGTGTGTTGGGGGTAGGGGGACGAGGTGTGTTTGAGGATCTTACATTACAACCCAGATAGTACTAGTACACTGACTTTGTTCCAATGGAGTATGAAATATAATATGTAAAATTCGGGGAATCACTGGCAAAGGTAAAACGTGCAAGTTCAAGCCCAGCACACAGCACTCAGTCAGTGCTGACGCTGGGTTCTGGGGCTGTCCGGGCCTGGTCAGAGCAGAGCAACCTGCACCTTTACATTCTGTGGACTTTGGGGTAGACAGGAAACCGCACATCCTCCGCCCCTTCCCGTTATAGTCTGACTTCACCAGCACTTGCTGGGGTCCTGCTCTGCCTCCAGCATCCCTCATTCCAGCCACTTTCTCTGCACAGGACACGCGCTTGAGCCAAAGGCGATGTGGATTTGGAGGCTGAGCAGCCCTGAGTCTGGTGAGCTTAAGGTGAAGTCGATCAAGGCTCATCTTCCTGGTGGGGATGGAGAAAGCCCCACATTTGAACTGTGCTGCCGCTGCCTTGCCAGAATGTTCCGAGGACTTAAAGAATGGATGATGGATGCCGACAGAGCGGCGGGCTGACCCTCTGGAATGTGCAGAGGGAAGAAAGTGCTTAATGCCCGTGCAAGTACATTATCATTTTTCACTGTAACCCGTGGCATTAACATGTTTCTACTCTGAATCCTTTCGGGCCAAAGGTTCATTTAGACATTCCCCCTACTTCTTAAAGTCCAGGGACCGGGATGACGGCCCAAGCAGTCCTTCACGGGGCCCCAGGAAACATAAACTTTTGTGTTCCAATAACTACTTTTCACACTATAGCTTTAGTCCTTCGACAGATTAACCCTGCACATTATCAGACAGTGAAAACAAAACAGTATATTTAAGTGACATCTGGTTAGATTTATTTTCTCTTCAAAACACCCTTCAGCATAACCCAAACCATCTCCTTATTCATTTTTAACTTTGCTTATTATTTCCACTTTAGTATAATCCCCAGGAAAACTCAGCAATCAACTAGTCATTTTGAAAATATCTTCATTTATGAAGTCTACATTTCCAAACAGGTTGAACTCTCTTTTCAGATATAGCCAGTGGACATTTAAGAGGCTGAAACTAGAGAAACGAAAGGTTTTATTTTCTCCTGCCACTTAACGTTACTGTTTTAAAATTTCAGAGAGGGCTAGCTAGCATCCGCGAGGATAGGCAATGTCCCTTTCTTATTGAAATGCTCTGCTTGCTAGCTGCCTTTTTCCCTCTTTGCTGGCACACACATGTATCGCTCCTGAGGAACACACATACCTATGCAGAAGGAAATAATCACTCATGTACATCCACATGCGCAGTACACACATCAGCTCAGCTCTTCTTCGTTTGGTTTGATAGGGATCTTTTGTTCTGTTTATTTGTGACTCCTTTAAAAACGTGCAAAACAACCTTTTAGTTACCTTGAAATCCACTGCTACTGGTGTTTAACTGAGTGCAGAAGAGAGAAAATTAAAATAATCAATGAGTGTAGTTTGCTGCTTGGTCAATGCCATCAGCATTTAATTCACTCTTCCCCTCGAGCGGCTGCAGGTAGCGTCACTCTTTGCACTACTAGTTAGTCTTAATGAAATCGTGTTCACTCCCCTCCCTGCTGGAAGCCGGGATTGCTTAACCATAGAAGGACATTTACCTGCTTATTTCATTTTTAGAACAGGAAGGAGGAAGGAAGGAAGAAAGGGAGGGAGGGAGGTGGAACTTCAAAGTTTTCTGAGGTAGGAAGATGAAGGAAGGAAGGAAGGAAGGAAGGAAGGAAGGAAGGAAGGAAGGAAGGAAGGAAAAAAGCGAGAAACAGAGATAAACTCTTAATTTGATGATCTTTCCTTAAACAGGAATATTTAATTTTGAAAATGTCTCCTTCATTACTTTAAAGCTGGTTTTAAATCGCAAAAATGGGGAGTGTAGCAGAAGATAAACGTGTCCCACCTGTCCTGGCTGGTGTGCTCAGTGGTTAGAGAGTCAGTCTGCACACCAAGGGTCAAGGGTTTCATTCCCAGTCAAGGACACATACCAGTATATAGGTTGCAGGTTCAATCTCTCTCTCTCTCTCTCTCTCTCTCTCTCTCTCCTCCCATTCTCTCTAAAAATCAATGGAAAAAATTATCCCCAGGTGATAACTTTGAATGAAAACAACAAAAAAAGTGTCCCACCCACATCCCTGGGCGGGCACCACGCCCACACATGACAGATTCTAACTATAAGCGCCTGGGATTCCTTGCAGGCATCTTTCCTTTAAGTCAAAAATCATGTTAAAATCATGTATTTAAGCCCAGCCGGCGTGGCTCTGTGGTCGAAAGTCAACCTATAAACCCAGAGGTCACAGTTCAATTCCCAGTCGAGGCACATGCGGGCTCAATTCCCAGTGTGTGATGTGCAGGAGGCAGTTGATCAATGATTCTCTCTCCTCATTGATGTTTCTATCTCTCTCTCCCTCTCCCTCACTAAATCAATAAAACTATATTAATAAAAAATCATTTATTTAAAAAGACATTCAGCCTTACCTGGTTGGGTGATTGGTCTAGGGCAGTGATGGCGAACCTATGACATGCATGTCAGAGGTGACAGGTGAACTCATTTTTTTGGTTAATTTTTCTTTGTTAAATGGCATTTAAATATATAAAATAAATATCAAAAATATAAATTTTTTGCCATAACTGGTTTGGCTCAGTGGATAGAACTTTGGCCTGCAGACTGAAAGTTCCCAGGTTCGATTCCAGTCAAGGGCATGTACCTTGGTTGCGGGCACATCCCCAGTAGGAGGTGTGCAGGAGGCAGCTGATCGATGTTTCTCTCTCCTCGATGTTTCTAACTCACTGTCTCTCTCCCTTCCTCTCTGTAAAAAATCAATAAAATATATTTAAAATATATATATAAATTTTTGTTTTGCTATGGTTGAAAATATAAAAACATTTCTATATGTGACATGGCGCCAGAGTTAAGTTAGGGTTTTTCAAAATGCTGACACTCTGAGCTCAAACGGTTCGCCATCACTGGTCTAGGGTCTAACTCATGACTATGTAAGCTCTCCTAGCTAAACAAAGAGAATCGCCTACATTTTTGTTGAAAAAGAATTCCTTTATCTTGTATCTCAGAGTCTACTCTATATTTAGATTGTGGTGATGATTACGCAAATCTGTAAATTTACTAAAAATCAGTGAATTGTACACTTAATTCGGTGAATTCTGTGGAATGTAAATTACACCTCAATAAAGCTGTGAAAAATTGAAAAGTCAGACACCAGGTAACTTAAAAAGGATTATGTTTCTAACTTCCTGGTCCAATAAGGCAGGGCCTCTGCTACTTCATCCTGTTCAAATAAGAAACATCTACCATTTCACCTGCTATAAGATAGAAACCAGGATGAATAACAACATTCTCAGTGATGGGCAGGTCCACCCTGTACATGGCACATGCGTTGTTCAATATAATTCTCACATCTCACCTGCAAAATCTGAGATGCAATTGTCTCCTGAACATTTATAGATGCAAAGGTTGAGGTTCACACAATCCAAAAAGATGCTCAAAGTTACCTGGCTCAGCTAAGATTCTGACCTAGTAAAAGTTGTGCCATCTTTCATTCTTCCCCTTAGAGAAACCCCTGGGTGCCCATTCCGGGCATATTTGTAGCCTCTTCTGATCTAAAACGAGGACTTGTACATCAACTCACAACAAATCGGCAAACAGGAAAGAAATACAAGCACACTCATTTAATTGACAGAATTTAATCTATATTATAAAAGTGAACATATATAATAGCTCTTCCTGATTTAAGAGACAACCAAAAAGCTTCCTGCAGTTTGAATCTTTGTGAGTTATAAAAACAAAATCCATTTACCTATCTTTGACATTCTAATAAAAAGATAAGATTATGATCCTCGAGAATTATATAGATGATAAACACAGAAAAGCTGAAAGACAGGGAAAATGTAATAAATAAAACACCGCATTGCCAAAAGTCAGGGCAATCATCAAGTCTAACAAGAGATAAATTATGTTATACCCATAAACTCAAAAATAAGGTAGCCTTGAAAAATCATGTTTTCAAAGAATACGTAATGGCATAGGAAAATGTTTAAGGTACCATTTAGTGAGAAAAGCAGGATATAAAACTCCATAAAGAATATAACAGCAAATTTGTAATAGTTATAGTATATGCATACATATACATACAAATAAATATGAGTATACACACTATGTGTGTGTGTCACTGGAAAAAAAACTCAACCAAAAATAATATTAGCAGAGGTTATCTCTGCCTGGTGGAATAACCCATGCATTTTATTTTCTTGCTTATTTATACTTTTCTGTTGTTTTGCAAATAAACATGATTTACTTTTAAAATCAGAAAAAGCTATATATGGATCCAAATATTTTAAGAAAAACAAGGTTACTAGAAAATTGGACTTTATTTTTAGCTAGAACCTTGCTCTATAAATAAACTCTTACATAGGATATTGGTGGGTGTACGTGAAACATCTTGTGTAGAGAATTGAGCAATAACGTCTAGAATAAATGTTCTTCTTTGTTCCATTTGAAACTGATGTGAAAGGCCCTCCTGGGACGGCATCTCTCCTTCCCCGGCGGAACCTCACTGCCACCCGGGATCACTCTTTTCAGAAGAAATGGGGGCCTTTTGGTGTCTACTCCCTGACAGCTTTGAAAATTATTTAGCTTCTATCATGATGGATACTCTTTGCCTAAAATGATGGATGGGCAGCAACTGAAAAAGGATGACATGAAATTTGAAAAATGATATGAGTGTTGGTGGACAGACATTTTTTTTTTAGGAGAAAAGTTGACATAAGTCTGAAATACAGCATGGAGGACTGTTCTATCATTTTTCTCTCTCAGAAGAAATCAGTAGCTGTCCTTTATCCATATGCTCGTTGGGGAAGAAAACCCATACTTTAAGTTAAAATGAATTCTTTCTCCCCCCTTGAGAAGCACATGGGAAGGCCTTAGGAGTGAATTCATTCATTCACCCATTCCAGGATTTATCGAGGGCCTATTACATGGAGGTTAGCACTTAGGGGCTGGGGGTATAAAGATGAATTAGACACAGACCACGCCTCCGGGGATTCCAGACCCCAGCAAGCAGAGAGACAGACAAGCGAACAGATCACTATAATCCAATGGCATAAGGAGGGGAGCACCGTGTAGAGGGTGGTAGGGGATCCCCAAAGAACAAGATGAAGGTCAGTCTCCTATGCAGAGAAAGGGTGTCAGAGCAGCCTTCCCTGAGAAGACGTCTGAGGTGAACCCTTTCCATTTCTGTCATTTTCTTATCACCATGGCTACATCATGATGATCTGCTCAGGACTCATCCACTTTCTGGCTTAGAGGCAAACCTTTCCCTGGGAACCAGGTTATTTCCTCAGCAGTTGTAGACCACCTCTCGGCTGTGTGTTGGCATGTTCCTGAGAATTCCAGTTCCTTCAATAGATCAACTTTCAAACATTTCATCAACCTCAACAGAGCAAGGATTTGCCACAAGGGTGAGCTCGCTTC
>NW_006297821.1:1277300-1299382 GCF_000327345.1 Myotis davidii
CTTTCCCTTCACTGGTCCCCAGCAATTCCATAACACACACCGAAGTCATCAAGGTATTTCTTTTCTTAGTTGGGAGGTAGAAGTGTGCACAGCTGTTGACTGAGGTGTTTGTTAGGGTTTTTGCAAGAACACGTAGGGAAATGAGATTGGGCCTGCCTCACATGCAGGCCCCAAGGACACCCAGTGGCATCTGACCAGCTCTGGGAGCTGTGCCCACTGAAGCTGGCATCCTTCAAGCTCTACCCTGTGCTGTGACACTGGGATGCCTCAGCTACTCTCAGCCTCTGCAAACCAGCTCTATACTTTCCATCCTTCTGCTCATCAATTCTGGGCCTCCCCAGCCTCATGACACCTACTCACTCACTTCTCTCTGTACTGACTCTGAACTTGAGTCTTATTCAAGTTCAACCCTGAGTGAGTCTTTGGGTCTCACTATAACATTTTGTGGAGGACTAATGAGGAAATGCATGCAAAGCACTTTGAAAATATCTAATGCATAAATGCTCACAAGATATCAATGATTGCTATTGTCCTTATTACCACTTAAGAACAGAGGATTCGTTCCTGACTTCTTTTCATGGTCACACATGTGCAACCTTCATCTTGAGATGACTGGGGAGAGTTTTTAAATCTCTCAAGCAGAGGGTTCCCCAAGGATGATGTTTACAACCTGGGTCGGGGAGGAGGGTGGCTTCTATTTGTCACTGTGACTAGGAGGGTTCTATTGACATGTAATGCCAGGAGTCCGGAGATGCTAACGCCACACCACCCCCTCACACAGAACAGCCCACACAGTAAAGACTGGCCTGCTCCGCGGGCCAACTGTGGTCCCCACCATGAGAAACTCTGAGCTGATTGTCCCTGAAAACCCATCTGAAATCCTCCATATGCTCTGTAGCTGCCAGCCTTCCAAATGGTGCCCCATCGAATGTTAGCTGTTGAGTGTAGCAGGCTTTTCCGCATGGCAATCTACTTATCTAAGAGTGCCAGGGTATAGAGAAATTTGAAAAGAGAGGGAGGGGATTAGAAATGTGTACAATTAAGAACAGCCTCCCATTTTTATAGGACCCTGATTTGATTTCTCCCTTGTAGTACAGCATGCACTATAAATTAGGGTTGCAAAGGCTGGCCCTACTTTGGAGGCACTCCTATTTTCCCAATCCGTTCTCAGCTTGGTGTTGTACCATTTAGAAATGAAAGCAACAGGATTTATGTTATCGCATTTTGAAAATACAAAAAAAAAAAAATAGTTCCCAGCATGAAGAAGCGCAGGGATGCCAAATTTCAGTCTCTGACAAAATTTGTTCCTTGCTAAAATTCACTGAAAATGGCCATCTATATTAGAAACTATATTTACACTTCACCATGGAAGTGACAGAAAAACCTAGAAAGATTTTTGGAAAAGACAGCAGATCAGGAGGGGGAAAAAGAATAACACAGAGAAAAATACACTGATTCTATTTCGTCCCCTGGTTCCTATTTTTCTTCTCTTTTCTTTCTTAATCAAAATGCTCAAATGTTTCTTTTACTGAATTAAAGATATCATAGAAACTGCTGTACTAACTTGTCTTATGACCCATTCCCCACTTCTTGTGCGCCTTCCATCCCCAAATACAGCACAATTCTCAATCCTAGGAACCACAGTTGTGTGAGGGCTGCTGGAATCCAGCCAACCCCAGTGTGTTGCATTAACATCCATGTTAAGCCAACAATGTGAATGCTGCTGCTGTAACATATTGAACAGAAACAGGAGATAAACGCCTGTGCTTCCAGCCCTTGCAATCCAGTTTAGGAATGATGGCACACCTGCAGGGCAGTGTACATCCACGTGTCAGGTATCTTTTATGCTGTTGGGCCAGACCCTGTGCCAAACGCTAGGAATGCTTCCGTGGACCTGATGGGCATTTGGTCCTGTCCTCATGGAGTTTGCAATCCAGACGGGAAAACAGATCATCAAGTAAAGAAATCACTAAACAGTATGATCAGAACTATGAAGGGAGCAGCAGGTAATTACAGTAAGGTGGTAGATGAATTCATTTGATGAGGAGACGGTGTAAGCAGGTTTACTGTATAAAGACCAGGGCAGCTCAGAGTTAGGGGGGGAGAATTCTAGGCAGAGAGGAAAGGTTCCAAGTTAGAAAGGAATTCTCCTGGTTCAGAGGAAGGCCAGTGTGGCAGGGACAAGGTCATGAGACAAGGTCATGAGGGAAGATGGAGTCAGATGGAGAGCCAAAGGAAGCCGGTGACAGTGGCCAGTGGAGCTAACAGCGGGTGTCTATGATGCTTCTGCTCCCACAGAGAACACGGAGAAGGGGAGGTTGGGGAGGTTTGCAGAAACTGTCCTCCACCAGGTGGCAGAGGGGTGGTAGTGGCGTGCCCTACCTGACTTCCAGGAGGTGAAACAAAGAAGCACAGACAGGTGTGTGAGTTGCTTCGTCCAGCAACAAAGACAGAGAAGGAAAGAGGAGGAACTGAAGGGAACTTGAATTTCTGGCTCCAGAAGCTCTGGCAAAGGGGAGACAGCTCAGAAGTGAGCTGGGTACATTGGGAAGGAAATGGCGTTGCAAATATTGGGGGGAGTGGGGGAGGGCTTGACGGTGTGGTGAGAAAAGGCATGTGGAGCATCTGGGTTTCATCACAGTGTGTTGCGGGGCTTGTGTGCCAGAGGGAGGGGAGCAGAGGTCTAAAGGCATCAAGGACGTTGGGGCCTGGAAACTGTCCACCAAATGCTGAACTCCACATTTCAGTGAGCTCAGCCCCTCTCTGCCCCTCTCTGCCCCTCTCTGCCCCTTTCTGCCCCAGGGTAAGTCACAGCACTGCCATGCCGAACGGTGAACAGCGCAGGCTCTGGAGTAGAGTGGGGAAGTCCCGTCACTCACTGAGTGCAGTGCACCTCTCCGTGCCTCAGTTTCCTCAACTTCACAACAGGGGTGGTAACTGCCCCTGCCCTACGGAGGAGTTGCGAGGACTGTAGGCGATCATCTATAAAATGAGCTTAACCCAGTGACTGGGGCACAGAAGGAGTACAGCAGGACTTAGTGGGTGTTCTTATGATTTTTTTATCATTTTTACCAATGCTGCGCCTTTCAAATGGCCAAATCTGTTTTTCTGCGGTTGGTACCTGTCAGGGCTTATTCTGAAGAACCTTGAGTATCAGGGACTCACTAATGTTTTATGATATTTTACCTCACTTTATGGTAGTCATTTATGACAAGACCAGCATGACATAAACTGCCATAAAGCACAGCAGAGCAATCACACCAATGACCATAAATCAAGGGGTGCAAGCGAAAGGGCCATAAAGGGAAGGAAATGGAGGGAAACAAGAGCGAGGGAGAGTGTGAAGTTGGGAGCTGGCAGCACAAACTTTGAGAGCTTGGAATTTCAATTGAGAACAAGCTGGGGAAAAAAATATTAGATGGATGTCTTCGGGGGTTGTTTAAATTACCCATACACATTTCGGGACAAATATGATGCACTTTCATGGTTTCAAAGAGAAAGACAGTATTTCATGTCCTACTCTGTTATGCATTTTTTATTGGGAATGCTATTTCTAATCCTATCCGTGTGTTTCGAATCCATGTTGGACGTCAGAGGTTCTTAGAATTCACAAGATGAGGCAATATTTTTGATGCTCAGGAACTATTGATGTCCCAGATTCTTTGGGAACCCCACTGGCTGAAAGGGATTTTGTAATAAGGTTAACATTTTTCTTTTTTGCATTTCTTTTATATTGAGGGTTTTTTCCCCTGAAACTTACTATAATGAACTGAGACTTTGAGGTTATATAGAGTCAATGTGCTTAGAATAATTCTGCTCAGGTATGGATGGATGGACAGGAAGGATGCATCAAAAGATCAAGCAACAACATTTTCAAGACCCTTGCTGAGTAGGCTTTGCTCAACCTTTAAACAAAATCAAACTAGGATCATTGATCTGGACTCATTTCTGGTTATAACTTCCCTAGTTGTTTTAAGATAATCCGGGCAAGGCATAGGACCTAGATGGGAAGAAGACACAAACATACAACATTTTACTTCCATCTTTGTCATAGAGAAAATATTGGTGTCCAGATACCCTCCCATCCCACGCAGAGAATGTGCAAGTTATTTAAAAGTCAAATCCTCCCTCAGATGTGTTCAAGATTTGCCAAGCTAAAAGAATACTTTGGTTTAAATGCCCTAAAAGTGAACAATTCTTTTATAACATAATAACTCTCCTGAATATGTATGATTTATTCAATCTAGAACACATGTATTGGGAGTATCCGGGAATCAGAGCCCATAGGCTTTCCTTTCCAAAGTACATTTACCCTCCGGAATGTGACTGTCCCCGTGTGGATGAAACACACAAATGCCAGTGACTCCCAGGAACCGCTGTGTCAGTGTGCAGGCTGGCAGACAAGACAAGGAATTAGAATCCAAAAGTCTGTTACACAGCAGTGATGTCTCAGAACCCTGGTTCAATCCCAGGCCTCTGTATTTTTAAGTGCCTCTCTTACATTCTTGATTCTCACATAAAAACTTCCCAGTATTGTGTGTCTTGGTTTTTATTTCCTTATTTTCTTTAGTTTGGGCATATCTCTTTGATACTTAATTAGCCAATATGGTCTCCCTATAATTTGGTTAGAAATTTCACCTCTTGGCCCTGTGTAACAGTATATCTTAAGGAAATATTTGGACAACTATGCAAAATTGATTTATAATGATAAAAAATGGAAACTGCCAGAAGCCGGTCCGTCCTTGCTGCTTGACACAGTCGCTGCAGGGAAGAAACATCTGCACAGCATATGTTTCAAGAGACCTGGCGTATATGGCATACTGTTCTTAATATGTTTGCTCCCCTTCTTGGCACTATGTGTTTTAACCAAGGTCACCTCTCCAAGAAAGGTTGTTTCCCCAGGTAGGGATTTTCCCCTGAAGTTAGGGAGGGAATCTGATCAACTGAAGGCAGCCTCCGTGTCATTCCTTCTTCGCCGACTCCGTCCACACCTTTGGGAACCCCTGGACCTGCTGGGGCTGGACCCCAACAGGAAACTCCTTAAATGTTCACTAAAAGGAGAAATTGAATAAAGGTACATCCATTCACTGGAACACTATACTGAAGTTTAAAAGGATATAAAAAACTAGCATGTATTGATATTTGTATAGAAAAATATATGCTCACACATACATAACTAAAAAATCTACAGTACACACACCAAACTGTTACCAGTGGTTTTCTCTGGAGGGTGGGTATTTCTGAGGATATTTTCATTTTCCAACATTTACACCTCTTTCCTGGGTGAACTTACCTACTAGCATATGATATGTGGGTATGGATGCTATCAAAGATACTTTTTATTCTGGGAACCATGTTGCGTAAGTTCCATTTCTATTTGCACACACACATGGATATAGAGTATGAATGGCAGTTGTCTCTGAGGAGTAGGATACTAGAGATTTCTATTTTCAAAATTTCCTACAATGAATAGATATTAATTTTGTAATATGGGGGAATTTAATCTTTTAGAGCCTTCCTTACAATAAAATATTTGGAAGGAAGAAATGGAAGGAAAGAAGGAAGGAAGGAAGGAAGGAAGGAAGGAAGGAAGGAAGGAAGGAAGGAAGGAAGGGTGGGAGGGAGGAGAGAGGCAGGCCTCCTACTTAAGTCTCTCCCTTCCTGGAAACCAGGGAGCCCAGAGGCTTAGCATGTCTCTTGCCCAGATCATATGCCACAAGCTGAACTACTCTGACAGCAAGAGTGAACATGAGCCTGTACAATTCATCCAGAGATGCAGATGCAGTCACCCTTCCCTGCGAACTTCCTGGGCCCTGATCTCCAGCCTGGCTGCCTGTCCCGTGGGTGTGCCCTGGCCCAGAGGGAGCGCACTGCAGCAAGAACCACTGGCCAGCCCACTGGGGCAGACACACATAAAAGAGAAGCCCAGAGAAAACATGATGACCCAGAGAGGGTAAAACAATGGCTTCCTTTCTAACAAGATAGCAGTTTCTGGCCCCAAATAGCATGAGGACTTGTCATTTCTAATGACGGGGGTCCTCAACTGTGTAGGCTTTGGAGTGTCTCTTCTAGAAACTCCTGCAGAATGCCCGTTCCATGGCATCTGGTCCCTCTTGTCATCACTGTGTCCCCAATTCTGAGAGCGGTGCCTGGGATATTGCAAGTACTCAATGTGCATTATTGAATGAACTAATGAACCAAAGGACTTAATGAAGCTCCAAAGTAGGCAAAGAGAGAGTAGTTTCTTTTTTTTTTTTTTTAATCCATCAAATGATGGGATTTGAAATGGCCAAGACCTTTCAGACTGGAGGATGTGTGATTGGGATTCAAAACATTCTTGAAAATTTTAAATAGACTTTAAAATCTTCATGCTCAACATTGCCCATGCCTAAATGAAATCTGGCATAAACATTTGAGTGGCCAGAGATGGGACATTTGAATGGCTTTGCTCTGCCCAAAAAGTCAAAGAGAACCCTTGCATGGAGTGTATGGCATACAAACACATAAGCATCCAGAAGCCCAGATATATGCAACAAAAATGAGAGCCACTCATTTTGGGATGAAGTCTGCTACATTACCCAAGAAGCAGAGCCACAAATGATTTCTTGAAAATGGAATGTGCTCATGGAATACAGCAATTTAACCCAGTGCAACAGATGAAACATCATCCATCTTTTTTAAAAAAATATGATTTATCTTTCTCTATCCCAGTAGGTATGTTTGAGAGTATCCAATTCTATGTTGAACAACCATAATTGAGAGGAAACATAATGATATGAGTCTGGGGCAGAACTCTATCGGTGGCTTTGACAGGTGAAAAAGAAAAACATAAAATATCAATGGTTGCCTGCATTATTATAGAGACTGTTTTACATCTATTTAGCATAATGCTCTTTCGTCCTTTCTTACCTGTTCACAAAGAGGGTTTTTTTTTTTCTTTTTGGTTTTCAAACTAAATTCTAGAGAAGAAAGGGCAGATGTGTGTGTGTGTCGGGGGGGGATAGTTATATTCTATATTGTTTCTTGGCTAAATTAGTAAAAAATTATTTTCTGAGTTAAAAGTTATTATGGTGATGCATTTTGGCTACATTACTTGAGAAAATAAAATAAATTAACAGAAGGATGACAGACAAGGAGACACTGATATCTAGATTCTTCATGCAGCCTTTGCATTCTCATTATTGCATTGTCTTTCTGTATTACTTTTGCTTTATAATGCAATTGGAGAACCATAGAAATGTTAATGGCAGCAGTAGAGTTCTGAGGAAGGCAAAAATGTTTACTAATTATTGTCTTTAAATTTGGTTAATTATGGAAGCATTTCTCCTCTGGGTTCATTTCAGATAGGACCACCATTGGGGGAGGTCAGGGTGAAATGTACTGTCTAGTTAGAAAGGCAACTTTCAGAATTTTGTTGTATTTCCCTCTTGGTTGACCTTATAGAGGAAGGAACAGATTGTAAATTAAAATTCTCAGCATCAGAGCTCAATAGCAAACCTTAAGGTGAGTCACCATCTTTTGTTTTATATTTAGACTAGAGGCCCAGTGCACAAAATTCATGTATTGGAGGAAGAGGGTCCCTCAGCCCGGCCTGTGCCCTCTTGCAGTCTGGGAACCCTCAGGGGATGTCCCAGGGATTGGGCCTAAGCTAGCAATTTGATATCCCTCTCGCAGTCTGGGACCCCTCACTCCTTACCACCCACCTGCTCGCTGCTTCTTCCTCCTCAGCTCACTGCTCCTTAGCGCTGCTGCGGAGGCAGGAGAGGCTCCCACTACCACCGCTGCACTCACCAGCCATGAGCCCAGCTTCTGGCTCAGCGGCGCTCCCCCTGTGGGATCGCACTGACCACGGGGGTAGCTCCTGCATTGAGCATCTGCCCCCTAGTGGTCAGTGTGCATCATAGCGACCAGTCGTTCTGGTCATTCCGCCATAATGGTTGCTTAGGGTTTTATTATATAGATGAGAAATTGTTGCTCATGTTTACATGTGGGTTGTTGTTTTTCATTGTGTGCCGCTTGCAATTATTAGTAAGGCTGGTGATGAGGTTACTGAACCATTTGGAGTTGACTTTTCTTTTGTGATGCATAATTATAGGGGTTTATTTACAATCTTTGTGTGTGTGTGTGTATGCTATTTAATGATTCACATTTTTATTCTTCTCCCCTGTGAAGGGTGTGACTTCTCCATTCTTAGTATGAATTATTATTTGGAGTGCACCATTATTGCCTGGAATGCTAGAATTAAAGAAAAATTTTCAAAACTAAATAAATAAAGAGCTAACCTCGTACCAGTAATGTTCTTAAGATCCGGATAAAGCCTGCCGACAACGGAAGGCACAGAGCCATTATTCAACGCTCACGTTTCCCACTTGTACAGCAATCCTGGGCATATTATGTTGTAAAACATCTTATTCCCCCTCTAACTTCTTAAATTGCTCCAGATGCTTCTTAACCATAAAAAATGTAATGATAATTTTTTTTAAAGCTGCATCATCTGTTTTCATATCTGACTTCCCTGAGATATGCCAGTTAGTTCGGGAAGTTGGGATCGGAAGCAAGATTATGTACATGGTTCATTTGCACATAAACAGAGATGAAAGAGCAGAGTGAACATCACAGTACAGAGGCTGACTAACCACCTCACTTTAGCAGAGAACTGTTTAAATGCTCTGTGACGTAATTTCCTCATCCACAACATGGCAACGCTAATAGTGCCTACCTGATGGGTTTGTAAGGATTCAATTTGTTCATCCATATGAAATATTTAGGATCCAATACCAGGCACACAAGTGCTTAATGAATGTAAACTATTATTTCCTAAAGTCTGCTCATCCTCCTTTTGGTAGATGTAGATGGTTTGGAGGGATTCATAGAGAAATTTTTCTTTTCATGTTTAATGTGTATCAATTAGAATGCCCTTGGCCATAGTGGAGATTATTTTTGGACAGCAATTTTTAACCAATAAAAATGTTAAAGTAAAAATTGCCTTAAAACAGAAGTGAACAAACTATAGCCCTTAAAAGTCAAATCTGAGCTATTGTCAGTTTTTGTATGTTTTGCAAATAAAGAATGGCTTTACAGATGATTATTTGTAAACAATTTGGTGATAGAGAACACTTTCAAAAATCCCATTCTCACTCGTATATCTCTACTATAAAATTATACTCCATTAATTATCATTATATTTTGAATTTCATGAATAAATAATTGGTGGAAATTTGTTTTGCCTCTTTTTATATAACAACCTATACAATACCTTTGATGGTTGCCACTTGGCTGGTAAAGCATTAAGTTTTTACTACCTGGCAGCTTACTAGTCTCTCATAGAGTAAGCCACCCAGGGCTGAGCAACTCTCAGTTGGTTGAAAGAGTGGTTCTGTGATTCATCAACACCGAGACTCCCTCCACGTGTCCTTTCTGCCGTCCTTAATGTGTGAGCCTTACCTGTGGACTGGCTTCTGTAGGGTCACAAGATGACTTTCTGCAGCTCCAGATGCAGAAATACTCTCTTTCTGCTGTCTCCTTAAGAGACATTCTTTCTTAAGAATAAGAAAGCCTTTGTCATAAATCCCCCAGCAGAACTTCCTACTTAACATTGGTCAGAACTGGTCATATGACCACCCCTGAACCAATCCCTACAGAGAGAAATAGATTTTGATAACTGGCTTAGACTAATTAGGTTCTACCTTCCTGAATTGGGAATGTGGTCAACTTTTCTGGAAGCACATTAGTGCATGGAGAGAAGGTGGATGGGCCACCCAAATACATAGGGGTTCTGTTAGAAAAAGGGAAGGAGAGTATGGATATTGGAAAAGCAATGTATAGCATGTTTACATCTTTACATATGTATTAGGAGAAAACTAAAATTAGCACATTGTAGCATGCTTTCATAATTCTTATTACTTAGGATAAGGCTAAATTTTTGGTCTATTTACATAAAAATGCTAATTAAACAAGAACATAATAAGGAAAGTGTCATAGAGACAAATAGGAATGTGGAACACAAGTGGTTAAATCACAAAATGTCTAAGATTTAGACGATTCTGCATGTTGGCCAATGTTTATGCTTAGAAACACTTTTTGCCAAAACCGGTTTGGCTCAGCGGATAGAGCGTCGGCCTCCGGACTGAAGGGTCCCGGGTTCGATTCCGGTCAAGGGCATGTACCTCGGTTTCGGGCACATCCCCAGTGGGAGATGTGCCGAAGGCAGCTGATCGATGTTTCTCTCTCATCGATGTTTCTAACTATCTCTCTCCCTTCCTCTCTGTAAAAAATCAATAAAATATATTTTAAAAAAAGAAAAAAAAGGAAAGAAAAAAAAGAAACGCCTTTTGCTTAGAAACTCCTATTGATTCTTCAAAGCCCAAATCAGATGTGATCCCCTCCCTGGAGTCTTCCCCGATCTCCTCCTTTTTGTGCTCCTGTAGGCCCGGTTTCCCCCAGGGCACTGTCTTTGCCTTCTGTCTCTTACAACAACGGCCAGGCTGTGGTCTTTTCGTACCCACTCCTGAGGGAGAACAGGCTGTTTATCACTCAGCCATTCGTCAAGCACTTACGTGGCTCACAGGCTTATGTTCATTTCTAGCCCTGGCAATGAAGCATGGATCTCCTTTTTATGCTCCTGTAGGCCCGGTTTCCCCCAGGGCACTGTCTTTGCCTTCTGTCTCTTACAACAACGGCCAGGCTGTGGTCTTTTCGTACCCACTCCTGAGGGAGAACAGGCTGTTTATCACTCAGCCATTCGTCAAGCACTTACGTGGCTCACAGGCTTATGTTCATTTCTAGCCCTGGCAATGAAGCATGACATATGCAAGGTGCTCATAACATTTTTATTGTTCACATGAAGGAAGAACTGATCAGCCAAATAATCTCACAAATTGACAGTACCTATCTGTGCAAGTTTAGCAAAGGGAAGCACACATTTTGAACACCCAGCACTCTAGCAAGTTCTTATTTAATCAAAAGGAAGCCAACCCATCTCAGCAAATTTCTGAAGTTGGCGTCACTTTTAGAAACAGGCGAAGACAAATGTCTCCGGAGAGGACTGGACTAACACTTGGGTATTTGGAGGTAAGGCCTTTTGCCCTCACCATTAACTCTTATTCTTTTATTCCACCTTAAGAGTATCTGTTCCTTTTTTCTTGTAAGGGAATCCAAGGCAAACAAAATGGACTCCAAGCCATTTAAAATAATTTTACTTCTACATTATGGGACTAAAATTTTAAAACTTAAAATTTGCTCACTTTACTGGCTTACTTGGAACACTTCAATTACATCTCATTTCTCCCAGGATAATGGCAGAAACCTTCAGGACGGCTTGCACAGACCTGGGAATTCCACCCAAAACCTGCTTGCTTTCATGCCCTCTCTCTGCCCTTTCCCTCCTTGCTACAGCCTCACTGGTTTGCTCTGGCATTTTATACATGAAGCTGCTCCCACCTCAGGACCTTAGCTCATGCTTTCCCTCTGCTCAGAATACTCTCCAACTTTTGTTTTTCCTTGATGTCTCAGGTTAAATATTGCTTTTCCAGAGAAGCCTTCCTGGTCTATCCAATCTACACGCCGCTGGTATTTTTTCTTCAAAACAATCATCTAACTTTTAATTAAAGGCATCATTTTTATAATAATGGGTTTCATTTCTGTTTTCCCTATAAAACAGTAAGGAAAGTGAGTATTGCGAATTGCTATATCTGCAGTGCTTAGAATAGGGTCCAGCACATAGTAGGTCCTCAACAAAAGACAGATTGAATAAACAGGTCAATGAGCCTGTCCACGGAGCAGTAATGTCACTGCCTGGGCCAATCCATATTTCTCTAGGACCTCACAGATTCCAAAGTCACTTTCTCATGACAACCAATACTCATTTCTTCACTCATTCAACAAATAGGTATGGAGTACCCACTATGTGCCAGGATTTCTGTAGCCAGGGGAGATAGAGCCTCATGGAGCTCACATGCTAATGGGAGACCAAAAATGAACAAAGAGGCAAACAAACACATAACCAACACAACACGAACTATGAAGAGAGCACCAGAATGTTCTTTGAAAATATGTCACCGTGGTGGTGGAGGTGTGTGTCCTTCTCCAAAAAATTGACTTTCTGGGCTATGAACAGTAACAGCCACCCTGCATGGGAGCTTCGCCTACCTCAGGAGCCTTCACAACAGCCAGCCAGGCTGGTTACGTGAGAACCTCTTTCCTAAGTGGGAAACAGACAACAGATAATCAAGGTTAATTTAACTTTTCAAATTACAAATTCATCTGGAGCCCTGTCTACCACCGGGCACTCTCGTTGCTGCCAGGCTGTAAGCATTGTCCTAGCAGGCTGCTGTTCCACTCCTTACTCACGCTCCTTCAACAATGGCTGCCTCGGGGTTTACATCAAGCCCATATAATCATATAGTGAAGCTTGGCTTTTTCACTCCCATGATTCTAAAGTGCCACTCGTCATTTTTCTAACATGGCCGATGTGTTACATGCTTAATAAAACACTGGAACTTAGGAAGAAGGCCCAGCGAGATTCGGGCAAACACTGAGAAATGGTGTCCCTTTGGTACCGGTGAATCTTTCAGTCTGCGGAAGAGCAAGTCTTAGCTGGAAAAGCAAAAGACACCCATTCGCCCCCCCCTTTTCGGCCTTCTCCTCCCTTTCTGTGTTTGCAGAACTTAGACCCTGGTCAAGTGCTAATTTTTTACTGAGAAAGAAAGCGGGTGTGGAGGGAGGGCCGAGGAGGAGTAAATAAAATCATTCATTCAACGCCTCACGGCCTTGTCTCCAGTGATTGCTGGCCCTGTGGGTAATAGCCTGTCTGTGGTTTTGACCCAATTCTCAGTCCCTTCTTATGGGGCTCCACCAATTCATCTAATGGTTCATTAATTGCAGATATCTGAAATCATTAGGACCTGATTGAGCACGGGAGGCATCAAACCTTCCAAAGCTGTAACTGCTTAACCAGCAAATGGGCTCATTGCAAAGGAATGTCGATGTTTATAGTAGACGTAACCCGAACTCGGGTGTTCATTGACACATTGTTCCATTTGTATACAACCCGGCTGGCATCTATCTGTTCAAGAGAGCATGATTTATCCAGTGCTACATCCTGACCTGACAGGCCAGAGATTAGCGCTTACCCCAGATGAAAGGCGAGCTGTGTGTATTCCTAAAACAAATATTTAGTATCTGACAAGCTCTGGTTAATATTAATTTGTGATAGAAAGCAGTCAATTTAAGCTCCGTTCCTGCCAAAATCTATTTGGGTTTTGTAAATCATTTTCCAGGACTACAGTGGAGAGAGTCAGACAGGAGGAGACTTCCGTGAAGTGAGAGCTCTGCCGATCTGGACAAGAGCTTTCCAGCCAAGAGTGATAAACAGGCAGCCCGCAGGCACGAAATCCTCCTGCAGATATGTTTTCTTGGACTAGCACAGTGTTTTAAAATAGTCGTTTTTAATTATTTGCCAAGTCTGAGTTTCTGACTTTTCTTGCCGATCTGGCAACCCTGGGCCCGGGTTCCCGCAAGGCGACCGCCAGCTGGAGCGGAGTAGAGGCTGTCCCTGCGGAAGGGGCCCGTGCATGCCATTTGGCCAGAGCCTCCCCGCCCCCCACCCTATTATTCATACTTTCCCACCTACACCTGCCCGCTGTCCGTCTGCCAGGTAAGGAAACTGACAGGTAAGGAACAAGGACTGTCCAAGGACACGTGTTTGGTTAGTATCAGAGCGGGGACAAGAGCCCAAATCTGCTTCTACATTTCCATTTAATCCCTGCTCTTCCACACCGATATGCTCATGATTTGGGGAAGAAAAGTTTTAACCTGGTGTTCAGGGCGTTTTCAAAGGCCATAGAGCAGTGGTTCTCAGCCTGGGCTGCACATGAGAATCACCTGGGAATCTTTTCAAAATCCTGATTTCTGGGCCTCATCCTCCGGAAATTCTGTTTCTTTGTTACTAAGGTTGTGGCCCCGCCCCATAACCAAGAAACAGAATTTCCGGAGGATGAGGCCCAGAAATCAGGATTTTAAAAAGATTCCCAGGTGATTCTAATGTGCAGCCAAGGTTGAGGACCACTGCCATAGAGTATGCCTGGGTCGTTAGCATTATTACCAATCACTCTCCATTCGATCACATGTGTGTCGTTGCTTCTGCAGATCTGAATAAACGTGGCTTTGCAAGACCACACAAATCCGTTAAGACCTTCCTGTGTCTATGCACATCTCACTTGGGTGGGCAGCGACTTGCTGCATGAAGAGATGGTGGGCCTTCCCTGACGGGGTGCCAGTTCTATACCTGCTGCTTTCCAAACTGTGTGTGTACGTTTTCCTTCTTAGCGTGCACAGCAATCCTCAAAGGTAAGTTCATTGTTCTCACTTTACAGATGAAGAGTTTCAGGTTCCGGGGACAGAGCGGGAATTTGAATACAAATCTATGGGGTTCGAGCGCCTGTCTTCTTACCACCTCCCACACTGGCTGGCGGCTGCTGAGGGAGGCATGTGCCCCACTTGCAACACGAAAACAAGGCTCATATATCGTGTGTAGCTTATAAAAAAGGCGAAGCAATATAGGAGAGATGTGCAGTCGGGAATGGGTTAAATATTCTGTTAGCATTGGTTTAAAAAAATGAATTCTTTGCATTTTTAAAATGTGTGTTGGAAGCATATTTCTTGGTGTGCAACAAAAACATTTAGGCTCCCTGTCATTTAGGTGAATTCTGTTTGCATGCTCTCTTCACGGAATACTGATGTTAATTTTTGGTTAAGTTTAATCTTACGGAGTATAAAGCAATTTGATAGAATAAGTAACCTTTCATTAAAGTTCAATGCTGTACTTAAGGAAAATGGGACCGTGTGCATTAATTGATAGTTGACAGCTATTATTTCCATGAAAACCTTTTATAGTAAAATTTCTATTTGATGGATGGGAATTTATAAAATTTGCATTTCACTGAGCTGGATTCAACTGGAAGTACTGGGGATATAGTTCTTTTTCAAATAATTTTCCACCTTTACATTTTTGTTAAACATTTATTAATGGATGGAATCTTAATTTAAAGACTATTGCACTGATTTTATTTAATAAGTCGGGTATGTCAGTGCATGAACACAAGTATTTTCCCTGTACTTCATTTTGATACAACGTGACTATTTATGAGTATATTTATCCATGGAGACTTAATTAGTACAGTTGAGTTTGGGGCAAATTGCTTAATAAAGAATTTTATTTTATTTTACTTTTTTAAACTCACAATAAATTCCATAAATATCACTGGGAATTTTTCTTCCAGCAACAGTTTAGAAGGAAGTAATATCTCGGATTTGGCATATTTGACTGGAATTACAAAATGTGGAATGGAATTCTAATTTTATTCAGATTCTGCCCCATCCTATCCCACCACTCTCCAATATGAAGATGCTTGAGACACTACAATTCAGTCTGGCATTATTATCCAAGATTTTAACAACTGAGATGATATTAACATAAAAGCTATTTTCTCCTGTTAATTCTGATCAAAATATTGGCAAGATTTTCCATGGTTTTCTATAAAACACTCATGTTGAAGTTGTTATTGCCCTTTAAGAGATGAGGAGGTTGAGGCCAAGAACAGGGAAGTTCCCTGAAATTGAACTAACTCAAGAATATGTCAAGATTGCCCTGGCCAACTGGCTCAGTTATTTGGAGCACCACCCCATACACCAAAAGGTGGCGGGTTCGATCCCAGGTCCAGGTGTGTATGGAAGGCAACTGAACTATGTTTCTCTCTCTCCCTCCCTCTCTCTCTAAAAACTCATTTAAAACAATCTTTGGGTGAGGATTAAAAAAAAAAAAAGACAATGTCAAGATCAAAATCTAGATGGAAGAAGGTATAGAGCAGTGGTTCTCAACCTTCTGGCCCTTTAAATACAGTTCCTCATGTTGTGACCCAACCATAAAATTATTTTCATTGCTCCTTTGTAACTTTGTAATGTTGCTAATGTTATGAATCATAATGTAAATATCTGATATGCAGGATGGTCATAGGTGGCCCCGGTGAAAGGGTCGTTTGCCCGCCGAAGGGGTCGCGACCCACAGGTTGAGAACCACTGGTATAGAGGGTATAAATTGTGATAGAAAAAAAAAAATCTAGGATCTGAGATCTCTTTTCAAAATGTAGCCACCAGATTAAAAGCCTTCCCTCTCGCTGCTCCCTGTACCCGGAATGTCCTCTCTCCCTGGTAGACTGGTTCCATGATATCCTTCAGGGTTCAAGAGAAGTCCACAGACACGACGCCTGGGCCACCCCACCTGGCACAGTGATCCCTGCTATTCCCTTCCACTGTGGAGACTGTATCACAGGCGACAACTATATAGTGGTCTGAGGACTTTCCAGTTGTAGATCTCCCCTATTGGATTTTTGATCTCCACCAGGGCAAGGATGCTGGCTAATCTGCTTATCTCTTTACATACTCAGTGCACGCTATGGAGCAGTTTCTCAGCGAATTGTTGAATGAATGGATGGACAGGGACTCTTAAAACTCAGAGCTCAAAATTAATTTCTGCATCCACAAAGCAAATTTCCTGCGAGACCAAGATTCCTAGTTTGTGTGATAAGGCAGTTTCTCTCTGTCCTCCACAAATTGGAAAAGAGAAATCTGCTGGAAATATTTATATGAGCTGCTTAAAAGTCCTTATGAGGTGACACAAATCAGAAAGCGGAGTGTCTCTTCTCACAAGTCCCATTCATTTCCCCGAAAGCACTGATGCGGTCCCAGCCCTCAATCCAAACCCACGGGGCCGGAAGCAGACTGCTCCGAACCACTTCGGAGGAAACTCTGCCTCCTTTTCTCTCAGTGGCATTGCTACCCCAAAAGTAATTTAACAGGAATTACAGTTCAACTTAGTAGGCGTGATGGAGGATATAGGAATATCCCAAGATAATACCATTTATTCTAAAGGACAATGTGTTGCCACACGAAGAGAACATGAGAAAATTTCACAAGGAAATGGGCGGCTCCTCAGAGCACTACTCTGTGTTCGGATTTAAGGGCCAGGGTAGCTGAAGGGCAGTTAAGTGACTGTGAGCTATAAAGTCCTTTCTTTCCAGGGAATTCCTCTCTTCCTTTGATATCTTTTCTAAAGTTAGGATTGTTCACATAAAGAGATAGCATCTCACCTCATGAACTGCAAAAAAAGTAAGAACTTACTAAGATAAACTAAAAAATCAAATCTGAGTTCATGTCGTTCTTACAGATGTAATCTTGTTTTCAGGCCAGGGCCAGCATAATTCCTTAAGGGACAGAGAGTAAATATTTTAGGCTTTGCAGGCCATTGAGTTGGGCCACAATCACTTAACTCTGCCCTGTAACACTGAGCAGCTATCAATAATGCATACATGAATGGACATGACTGTGTCCTAATAAAGCTTTATTGACTTTTAAAATGTGGCTGGCCATGGTTTACCAACCTCTGATACAGGCTAACATTTTAGATAAAGCCAGATTTTCTAAGGAGGAATTAATAAGCACTCACATCAGGGGAGGCCTGGAATTGCCCCCAAAATGCTTCTACCTATTGAAGGATGTCTGAAATACACTTTAAAGATGTCAACTCTTTTCCTATTAATATATGTTAATAGGTATACACCTGTGAGGGAGAAAAGCGTTGTGCAGTCACATATGTTTGGGATGCTGGATCAACAAATTTAAGCAGCTGTCTTTACTGAAGAACTTTTTGAGCTTTTAATATGCTAATGCACCTTGAAAACAGGGGAAGGAAGAGCATAAGCATTTTCTAATGTATTTGACTACCAAATCCTTTTGTGAGGACATTGCAGGACTGTTTTCCAACAAACACATCTTGGGAAATGGCATTTTAGGATACAAATGCCATTGGAAAGGAGCAATAAATAATGATAGTTATTACCCTGGCCTGGCTGGTATGACTCAGTTGGTTGAGCGTGATCCCATACATCACATGCCCGGGGTTGCAGGCTCAATCCCCAGTAGGGGGCATGCAGGAGGCAGCCAATGGATGTTTCTCTCTCAATGGTGTTTCTATCTTTATCCTTTCCCTCTATGATGTCTCCCTCTCTCTCTCTCTCTCTCTCTTTCTCTCTCTCTCTCTCTCCCTCCTTCTCTCTCAAATCAATAAAAATGTATTTTTTAAAAATAGTGATAGTTATTATTTATTGAATTCTTATCACATATAATTACATATGCATTATTTCATTTAGTTATGGCAACCATCTTCTGAATTATATCCCTCTTTATAATTAGGAATATTGAAATGTAAACAGGTTAAAAAACAACTTTTGGTTAAGACAAGAACCATAGGACTTCACTCATATGTGGGATATAAAACAGAAAGCAACAAACAAACAAAAACTCATCGACACAGACAACAGTATTGTGATTACCAAAAGGGGAGGGAGGTGGGGAGAGGCAGAAGAGGGTAAAGGGGGTCAAATATATGATGGCGAGGGAAGGAGAGGACTTTGAGAGGTTGAACACAGTGCAATATACAGATGATACAATACAAAATCGTACGCTTGAAACACATATCTTATTAACCAATGTCACCCCAGTAAATTTCATTAAAAATATTTTTAAAAAACCAAAAAGGCCAAGGAGTTTTTAGGTCTCCTATAATATGAGGGGTGTCCAAGTGGTGACATTTGGGGCTATCACCCCTCCTTTCCAGGAAATGGTAGAACTGAGTGCCCCTCCCTCTTTCCACTTCAGCAAAGTCCTAAGACTTGCTTTAACCAATGGAATAGGAGCAGAAGTGAACATGTCAGTTTCATGGTGATTTCTTTGGAAGAAAAGGAATAAACAGCCGTATTCTGTACTTCCCCTCCTACGATAACCCTAACCATACAGGTAAGGAAGCCTCGGTCAGCCAGGTGTCCTCAGTGAGGAGATTTAAGGAAGAGCCCTTCTATTCCTTTGAAGTAGACCTAAAACAGGAGCAAGAAATCGACCTTTGTTGTTTACAAATCACTAAAATTTGGGGGCTGTTTATTACTGCAGCACAGCCTAGCTTATCCTGGCTGATGCGGGCAGCCTGGGCCAGTCTTTGTGGATATTGTAGGAAAGCTGTAGGACCCCGGGATGTCAGAGATTCTTAAAGATCTTTTTAAGTAACAGAGTCCTCTGAAGGGACTAGGAAGAGAGTGTCGTTTCAGGTGCCAGACTGAAACAGATGAGAACATAAAAGCAGTAAATTCAGGCCTAAGGATTCTAGAAGGTAAGGCAAGCATCATGACAGGTATCCTTGTCTTTTTCTGACAGGAAAAAGAATATACCTCCGTACAGAGGCAATACGTTTTATCCTCCTAGGGCTGAATTCCAGCTGGATTTGTCCTCTGGGGTTTGTTTAAAGGATGAGTAACAGAGTGAAGACCATCATCTCCCACCACAAAAGCCACAGAGATGCTGAGAAACTGGACAGTCCCTTCAGCGACCCCCTCCTGAAGGAAAGGGCATCACTTACCATGGTCAGGCAGCGAAGGCATTTTCTATGAAAAGTTGAGACAATGGGGATCAAGGAAGTTACTCTCAGATGACCCAAGTCTGGGTTCCCCAACGCCAGTCCCTCACAAAACATTGTCATGTATTTCTTCCTCGGTCACCTGCTCTCGCTCCTTGGGTTACCAAATATTTTCCTCAAATTGATTCCCACTTTTTTCCTTAATTAAATTTATTTAAACAGAAACAAAATTGATTTGAGTAGTACAAATTAAAAAACAGTATCATTAATTGCAAACAGAAATCAATGGAAAATCCCCATAAGGATGAATAAGCAGCAAAAGAAAACAACAAATCAAATTATCCCATTTTATCTGGATATTGTACCTTGCTAAACTGGATAGCCCTGGGGCTGGCTTATTTGTTATGACAAAATGATAGCCTCAACCTGGGTTTATCTCCTTCACTAACCAGAATTATGAGGGGCGTAGTTTTTTTTAATATATATTTTATTGATTTTTTTACAGAGAGGAAGGGAGAGGGATAGAGAGTTAGAAACATCGATGAGAGAGAAGCATTGGCCAGCTGCCTCCTACACACCCCCTACTGGGGATGTGCCTGCAACCAAGGTACATTCCCTTGACCGGAATCGAACCTGGGACCCCTCAGTCCCCAGGCCGACACTCTATCCAGTGAGCCAAACCAGCTAGGGCAAGGGGTGTAATTTTAAGACTCAACAATTCAGGGTCCTACCTAAAATCACTGAAGTCCTTTGGGATGCGCCCCACAATCGGGGAAACACTGATTACAGTGGCAGTGAGAATGGACCTCTCAGATTTCCGAGTGGGGGCAGCGCAAATGACTGACAAGCCCAGATGCTGCACTCTGAAATCCATCAGCAGGTTCTCATGGAGCCAACGCTTGCCGCAGGCTGCTCCCAGCCAGGGACTGAGGGTGGTTGGGTGCCAGACAAGGACACATGGCTGCCCTCCAACAGCCCCTGTGACTCGCCAGTCTGTCAACCATCCTTGGAACTGCTCTGCCCACTAAGAAGCTTCTACGCAGCCTCTCTCTTTCAAGATGATCAGACTCCAACACAAGGCCCCTCCCCATGACCCTCGGTAGGTGTTCCCCTAATCTGCGCCTGTGTGTCTAACCTTCCTCACTGCTTCTCGGAGAACCTAGACTCCCAGGTTAACACTCCTAACCTCCGCATCTTTTGGAGACAAAATGTACAGACAGGAAAATGCCCCACTAAATTGTCTTGTCCAAGCATCAACTGTCTCCAATAAATCTCAGATAGGGCGAATCTCCGTCTAATCTTCCCCAAAGCAGACACAGTACAGATAGTCTTATTGTTGCCTACAGCAGAAGCCTCAGATCTGCGTATGGGGATTAAGGAGGGCAAAGATGACATGTCACAGCAGAAGTTGAAGAGCTGCATTTATAGCTTTCCACCAAACATTAGGTAAATGCCTCCTCGCCTTTTAAGACCCAGCTCAGACATTCCCTGCTCTGAGAAATCTTCCCGATCTGACCAGCCAGCATGGTCCCACCTGCCTCTGCGTCCCCACAGGCCCCATAGGCACACCCTTTCCTGATGCCCTTCCCCCGGCTCATTGTAATGAGAGTGGAGTCAGGTCTTGAGAGAATCAGGTTGAAAGTCAGAGCCTGGAGCAAACATTCTGTAAGGGAAAATTGTCTTTCAAAATCCCTTAAAAAGGTCTTTCGAGGCAGATGGATGTACAGTTTCTCAGTGAGTCCAGCATGGCCGGTTTCTCCTTCAGTATTGGGCTAAGCACCTTACAAAGCAGTTGGCTTGCACTGAAGGACCACCCTGCATGAGAAACAGAATAGTCACAGGGATGTAAGATGCAGCAGAGCGAATATAGTCAATAATATCGTAATAACTATGTGTGGTGTCAGACGGCGCCAGATTTATCGGGGCAATCACTTCGTAAAGTATACAAATGTCTCATCACTGGGTTGTACCCCTGAAGCTAATATAATATTGTACATCAACCGTAATTGAAAATTTTTTTAAGTCATTTTATTTATTTTTATTTTTTTATTGCTTAAAGTATTACAAAGGGTATTACATATGTGACCTTTTTTTTCCCCACCCTTGACAATCCCCTGGCCTCCCCTATCCCCCAGTGTCTGATATCCATTGGTTATGCTTATATGCATGCATACAAGTCCTTCGGTTGATCTCTTACCCCTCTCCCTCCTGCCCCCCAACCCTCCCTGGCCTTCCCGCTGCATAAAAATCACTTTAAAACATAGAACCAGGTTGAATCTTTTAATGTGAGAATCACCCCAATACAAGAAGAGTCCTGTGAGGGGACACACAACCTAAGGCCCCCTGAGAGCACCCCAGCTTCCCAGCTTCACCTCACATTTCAGGCCGGATCTGCATTTAGTGGGTGAAAGGGCAGCCCTGGCCAATTACATAAGTATTCCTCTCTCTTACTTTGTAAACTTCATGTATAGTCGAATTCACAACGGTTAAACTTTTAGTTTCTACAATAACATCTGTTTCTTTCACTAAGGTCCACTTGACTGGAAGCTTCCTACCATCTACCACAGGGTCTGTACAGCTGGTATTAAAAATGTGATGAGGGAGAGAGGGACGGAGGGAGGGA
>NW_006297821.1:1299425-1305953 GCF_000327345.1 Myotis davidii
AAATGGACACCAAACAGATTCATTCCTGGGAGGTGTCTTACCCTAGAAGGAGACCCCAAGACAAGGATTTGAATGGAAAGTGGCCCCAGGATCATGATGCATTGGAATGTGAGGCATTAAAAAGGAATGCAAGCCTCTCCCTGACGGGTGAGTGAAGGAGCAGGGATTGCTGCGGGTGATCTTCCTGAAGGCTTCTGGGAGGTGGTGTAGAACACAACTCAAAAGCCTCCTATTTAAGGGGAAAGGAGGCCACAGTACTTATCCGCCAGCTCCACCCACAAGCGGTGAGGGAGGCCCTCGGGCCGCGATCCCCAGGCTTTACAGGGGGTGTCATAGCTGGATACTAGTAAGAAGAGTGACGACTGAGGGACCCCGGGTGGGACACACATAGCATAGTCACAAAAGGGGATGATGATCCCTCTTATTCCAATCTCTGTTCTCTTTCTTTCATCTCTGTTCCCTCTGTTTCCAATGGAAGTAATTTTATTCTTTCATTTTCTCACCCAATGAGCACTGTCCATTACAGCAAAGATGTCAGAATTTGAGTATCTTGGAGTTCTGATTTTTTTTTTCCTCTGCAAAACAACCCTCACTTGTGATTGCAAGTTAACAATGGGCCTAAATTATGTCACCTGTGTCTCTCTCATAAGCAATCTCTTTGCAGTCTGTGTATGAATGAGTGCATCGGTTTTTAAAGCAATTTTTGAAATTTAAAAAAATCTGTAACATTCTAACTTCACTTCTATTTTAAATGTATATAAATGTATACCAAGTCCATAAATCTGTATAATGTTGTTTCTAGTAACTAGTTGTGCCGAGTTCTTGACTGCTAGCATCATTCACATATCAATGTTTATACTACATGGAATTTTTTATTAGTTCAAGCATACCTGTGGGGTGAAATTAAGACTTTACAGTCTTGAAAAGAATTCTCCCTCATTGTCCATTAAGAAGTCATCAGGAGGAGGCGTTTGTTAGATTAAAGGTAACAATTAAAGATCACAAGATCCCAAGGCAAGCAGCCTTTCCTTTAGATTTTCACATACATGCCAACACTTGACTTATAAATAGCGACTGGAAAAGCTAGGAGACAAGTTATATAATTCTGATTCAACGCCCTGGATTTCGACAGCCTAGTCTGACATTGTAAGAACCAACATGTAGATTCTTTCTCTACAAACAATGGAATATGAATTTAGAACATTTATGTTTTTGTTACATTTTGAGCATCAGTATTTCCAGCCTGTTCATGGGCCCAGCCCCAAATGAATTCTTCCCTTACAAATTTTTATGAAGACTGTGTACTGGAATATACTAATTCTCAAAACCCAAGTCCACGTCAGTGCCCAATGTGTTACAAGGTTCAAAAAGTATAGCTTCCTCTACACAAAAACTGTGTATGAATCCCAGATCTCTGTATCCCTGCTGGTGGGAAGTGAGTGGTGAGCTCACTATGGATGGATGGATGCCTCGACCTTGCAGCCCTCCATGACTCATCCCTTCAATCTCTGCCCTTGAGCTTCAGGCCCATGCCCTGAACCCTCACCACTGCCCCAGGGACCCCTCGTTAAAGAAATAACACCACACTTTAAAGCTCCCAGATGCTTGTGTATCTTAGAAAGGGCTGTGGTGCATTTGTGGGAAAGACAAGACTGGCTTCTATTGTGACTACTCCGTGGAAACAGGATGGACCCTCACTCACAATCAGGTTCCATGTGAAGACTGATGTCACCACGCATCCCACAAGGGTGGGAAAGGTTGGCTGCTTGCACACGGAGGCTTTCGGGGAGGGCAGGTCCAAAATGCCCAGAGAGAGCCAGGAAAGAAGACAATTGGGGAGTTTATTGTGATGAAGGCATGGACCCGCATGAGTTTCCTTGTGTGGTTCCAACTTCCTGCCAGCACCGAAGTGGAATTACCCAGGCTTTTCCATAAACTTGCTCAGATGCGGGGCAGAGGAGAGGGAGAGAGGAGGCCTCAAGGTTGTCAGAGTCAAACACTCAGTACTAGTAAATGGAGTCAGACTCTTCACAGCCTCACAGGTAGGTCCCATTTCCATCTATCCTATCTAATAAAAGGCTAATATGCAAATTGTTCCCTCAACTGGGAGTTAGACCAGGAGTTCGACCAGGGGGTGCCCCCAATCGGCCTCCCACCCTGATCGGGGTGGGGCCAGCCCATGGCCCCTCCAACCGCCCATGGCCCCTCCCCCCAACTGGCCCAGCCCCATAGTCCCTACCAGGGTAGGCCGGCTGGACCCCACCCTTACACGAATTCCTGCACCAGGCCTCTAGTTGATATAATAATAAATCATAAGACACAGTTACTTAGGTATCTACTACATGCCAGACACGCACTGCTTACACACATCACTTCCCTGAATCCTCACAACAACCCTGAGAGTTCCCACCTTAGTTTGTGCTCCCTGCAAAGGAGAACTTCAAAGGTTTGAAAAGAAGTCCTTTGAGAAGTTAGGGCAGGAAATGGTGAAGGATTGGGAGAGGGGCTGGGGCAGGAAGGAGAGTCAGTAAAGGGAGCTAAGACCAGCTGTTCATCACCGAGGGTCCATGGAACTCAACCCAACCCAGGCCCCTCTGAGAGGTGCATGGGACATAGTGTTGCTTCTCTGGGTACTGAGGAAGCTGGGGTGTTTACCCCCCAACTCCCATCCCATCACGGAGGTCACACCTGGGTCGTCACTGCATCACTCCTGGGTGGGCAGAGAAAGCCTTCCAGTAGAGGGACGCAGTGCTTGAAGTGAGAAGCTCTGAGCAAGTGTAGGAACTGACCTCTGCACAGGGGAGCACTTCAAGGGGAGCCATGGGACACGGACAAGGCAGCCACTACCAACCTGCAGATAGAAACGTTGTTATCCCCATTTTGCAGGTGGGGATGTGAACGCTCAGGGAGAAAAAATATGAGATTTAAAGACCTGGAACTAAAACCCTAGCTCATCTGACTTGTGAGCCACCTTGGCAAGCGGATCTCAATCCGCCTGCAGAGCGGGGTGGGGTGGGGGGCCCAGGGGTAGGAGCATGCGCTCTAACATCAGGCTGTGTCATTTCCAACTCTAACACCTCACCTACGAGCCTGGTGACCTTGAACAAGTCTTTCAACCTGTCTGCCCCTGGCTCCATCAGCTACCCAGCGAGGTAGCAACAGTCCCTCCATCACACGGTTGTGACAATGAGTTTATGGGGTGCCCAGGAAATGCTGTTTCTCTCTTTTATCTCTTTTACAGGTTTGCTGACTGTCAACTCAGAAGTACCTTGGTCTCTGATTTTTCACTTCAGTTTTAAAAAATAATTTATTTGCCCTGATTTACTTTTTGGAAACCATTTTATATAGTTACATATTTTTTTAAGTATACGTATCAACTTTTCTCCCCTTTCCATGTCACTTTCTCAGTCTTTATGTTCTTGCCTAACTTCCCAAATGATAGACTTTTTTTCAAATCTTTCAAGGTCTCCTTTAAGGAAGGAGTCAAACAACTACAAAATACAAAAATATGTATTTAAAATGTGTAACCACCGGTGCACCATGGGATGAGAAAATCAGTCCAGCCAGGTTCTGATTTCTTGTTTATTTCTTTGGATCCTTCCACAGATGAGATTTATAAGACTCGCCTTTCTGGGTGTCAAGCTAGTACCCAGGCCTCTACCCCAGCACAGTTCTCTCCTCTGGCTCCGATGAGGCAGCAGCCTGGGCCAGAGGAAGGCCGATAGAGACCAGTCAAGTAAAACCCAGGTTCCCTGAGACTTGGTGTCTGGAGAGTCCACGAACAAGCCTGTCTGGGAGGTAACGGGCTGACCGAGGACCCTGGTTGCATGACCTCTGGACTATTCTCCATCCCCGGCCCACCTCCTCCCAGCACACCCGGTAATAGCCATGAATAGTCAGTACTACTGGGACCTCATCGCTGGCACAATTCTATGCACTTAATACGTATTCAGGTTCTTAATTCTTATGACAACGGTAGGAGGTCGTTGTTCATTATTACCCCTGTGTTTTATTTGCAGAGACTAGGATATACCAGAATTAAGACTACTTCTTTCCAATTTCAAGAACTTCTTTCAAATGGTTTGGTTGGTCATTTGTGTTGTGGGTAGCAAATCTAATGGGAACCAACATGTCAAGACCAGGCTTTGGCCCTCAAACTTGAGATGTTTCCTAAATTTACCTCCACCCACCTACTCCCCCCCCGCCCTACACACACACACACAAAACACAAAAAACTCATTGCAACCTTGATATAGATTCACTTAGCCAAATGTAACCCCCCAAAAAGCTTTTGAAAAGTTCTGACCAATCCCATGGAGATATCTTTAGATATTCAAACATAAAGAAAGGAAAGTAAGGCAGATGGGAAGGAAGGAAGGAAGGAAGGAAGGAAGGAAGGAAGGAAGGAAGGAACTGAGGGAGGAAGGAAGGGAGGGAGGAAGGGGAAAAGAAAGAAAAGAGAAAAGAAAGAAAAAAGAAAGCTTTGGCTGGCTGAAATAGTCACTCCGCAAACAGCTTATCAGGTGGGCTTTTTCTTTTTAATTAAGAAAATCTTCAGAGATTTCAGCTTAAAAATAAAATGCATCTTCTTTCATCAGAGCTATTTCCATCTTCTTTTAACACCAAGTAACACCCTCACCTCCTAGCTTTTGATTTTTTTTTTAACAGATTCCGCAATACGTCAGTCTAGGATGCGTGTTATTCTACCCTGGATAGGCGGCTCTGAGCTGAGCCTGCATTTGCTCTGCAACTTGAGGAATGGAGGTATGCCCTGGAGGGATGCGCTGGATGCTATGGTTAATTAACTAATTTACTCAATCAAGTTTAACAGTGGTTTTAACTTTAATGAGACCATTACATTTTAATATGGAAATAACAGCCTTGTATCCTTAACAATCCCCACAGTCCGCACATCCACCTCCCTCTCCCGCCCACTTCCCACCAGCATCGATGTTGATTTGTGAACCTGAACGCCCGGGTGTAACATCCAGAACTTGTAATACACGTGTACAGGGTGCCTCACAGAGACAGCCCACGCCAGCCGCTCTTCTGCCTTCTGGAGGCCCCGGTGCGCACTCGGGGGCATGTGGCGGTTGCCACTCATGGGGGAGCCCAAGTTTTATCATGGACGGAGTCCTTTCCGGAAGGAAGTGCCCATGGGGACGCTTGATACTGAAAACTGGTGCGAGTGAGGAAGGCAGGCAGACCTTGACAGAAAATCCAAAAGCAGAGAAATGAAAGGGCCGGCCTGCAACCTGGCTGGCAGGTGTCCTGGGGAGCCCTACCCTCGGGCTGCCATCGCCAGCTTGGGTTGCATTTAATTGGGCTCCTCCAAAGGCCAGTCTGTCGTTAAGAGAACAGCCTTCCAAGCTCTTATTGAGAACTTTTATTATTCCGGATACAGTGCTTTGGAGATTAACTAGGAAAAGTTTTACAAGACGGTGAAGGTAATGAATCATGAATTCTGTGAGGGCGAACCCAAAGCGCGGAAACCGAGTACAGCTGTCTCATATTTGCTCTGTGTGCATTTTGCTACCCGTAATTTTGTCATCAATTTTCATCTTTTGTTTAAACATATTTGTCTTTTGGACAAGATAGGTCATATTTCATAGGTTTGATGAATTTTCTCCTTGGTCCAGTTTTACAGAATTTGCACTTAATTAATTGCCCAACCTTTAATTCGACAGACTGTTTTTAATGGCCGTGTAGTTTCAAAAGCATACACACAGTGGAATTTCGAAAAAGTAATTGTTTTTGTGTCACTTCCAAAGAAAGTCGCAATTATTAAAATGTGTAAATAATTTGTCAAATGCGCAATGGGCAATAATTAGGAAGATATCAAATAAACCTTTAATGGATATTTTTAATTTGGTGTTCAGTAGGAATATTTAAATAATGCAACAAAATATGTCATTTCTCTCCTCGGGAAGATAGAAGCCAAGTCCCAGTGTGAAAATGTACCTTTCAATTACACAGACTGGGTCATAATGGAGGTGACACTCATAAAAGATTTCTAGCTCTTTGCGGAGCCATAAACCAGGACCCCCTCCCTCCGGCAGACAGGACAGAATCCAAAAATCTGCCTATCAAAAGCATCATTCGAGCCACACGGCTCTTCGGCGGCTGTAAAAGCAGGCAGGAGAGGAGGACACAAAGGTCAGTCGTTGTCAATTTCTCGTCAGTGTGATGGCGCTGGCAGTTCGCAGAGAACAGCCATGTTTCCCTAGCAACTTTGTGTGTGTGCAGATGCGTTCAGCACATTTTTCCCTTGTTCTTTTCAGACCGTCTTTTTGTACTGCGGGCTATCTCAAATGTATTCTCCGAGTTACATGGACCGTCGTATTAAGAGGATTAAGAGGCTGACATTTTTTGGAGGGGAGGCGGGCTGGGTTTGGGGTGGTAAACACCAGAGTTCAATCTTGAGTCAGATTGCAAATAAAATGCAGGAGGGAAAAGGCTAGGTGAGAGAAAACACATTAGACCAAGAGAAAGCTGAACGCATCCAGTGTCTAGAAATTGGACGCCGCG
>NW_006297821.1:1305983-1313666 GCF_000327345.1 Myotis davidii
GGTGCTTTGCTCTTTTAAAGAGATGGTAGGCAGAGCTTCCCAGCAGATCCCACCCTACCTTTATGTCCCCACTTTGGTTTTGTGATTGTTCTAGAATGTGGAGTTATTTTATTTATTTTTTATTTTTTAAATTTTATTTTATTGTGTTTCATGGACCTGCTTTGGGTCATTTACATGGAGATAGCCCAGCAAACATTTATCTACCAAACATATATATATATTATTGATTTCAGAGAGGAAGGGAGAGAGATAGAGATAGAAACATCAATGATGAGAGATAATCATCGATTGGCTGCCTCCTGCACACCCCCCACTTGGGGGGGGGCGGAATTGAGCCCGAAACCCAGGCATGTGCCTTGGCTGGAATCAAACCGGGGACCCTTTAGTCCTCAGGCCAGTGCTCTGTCCACTAAGCCAAACTGGCTAGGGCTTACTCATGCATTTATTGATTGTTTCTTGTATGTGCCCTGATGAGGGATGGAACCTGCAACCTTGGCACAATAGGACGATGCTCTAACCAACTGAACTACCCAGCCGGGACTCAATATTTAATGTTGATTTATCTGTTCCTCCTCCTTGTTTCTTAGTGGCAGGGAAGGGACATTTGGGGAGAAGTCTCACCAAGCTCTGCACTTTGTAAGTTCATCCGCACATGTGTTGGGCACTTGCTAATTACCAGGCGCTGTGCTGTGCACACAGCAGGGGCCTGCTCACTTTGTGAAGCACCATACAGTCTCTACCACAGCTCCTCGACTCTGCCATTGTCTGTTGTGCAGGCACAGATAACCCACAAATGGAAGGACATGGAGATATGCCAATATTTACATCTGGACACTCAATCTTGAATTTCACGTACTTTTTACATGTCATAAATATTATTCTTTTGATTTTTTTTCAATCTTTTGAAATTGTGAAAAGCATTCTCAGCTCATGGGCTATGAAAAGCAGGCAGTGAACTGGATGTGGCCCGGGGGCTGTGGTTTGCTGGCTCTGGGTGTAGAGGCAGAGCTTGAGCTCTAAGAGACTGTGGAAGGGACAAGGACAGGAAAGACATAAAAGAATGCCCAAAAGATGACATCAGCTACTCTAAGGGACATGAAGGAAACAGAGTGATGTGGTAAGAGTGACTGAGAGGTGGTGGTTGCTTTAGATAGAGCTGCCAGGAAGGACCTGTCAGAGACATGAATGACAATGGGAGCCAGTCCATTGCTCACCTACAGCCCACTGTTCACCTGCAGCCCACTGCTCACCTACAGCCCACTGTTCACCTCCAGCCCACTGCTCAACTACAGCCCACTGTTCACCTACAGCCCACTCCTCCCCTACAGCCCACTGCTCACCTACAGCCCACTCCTCACCTCCCGCCCACTGCTCACCTACAGCCAACTGCTCACCTATAGCCCACTGTACACCTACAGCCCACTCCTCACCTACAGCCCACTATTCACCTACAGCCCACTGCTCACCTACAGCCCTCTCCTCACCTACAGCCCACTGCTCACCTACAGCCCTCTCCTCACCTACAGCCCACTGCTCACCTACAGCCCTCTCCTCACCTACAGCCCACTGCTCACCTACAGCCCTCTCCTCACCTACAGCCCACTGCTCACCTACAGCCCTCTCCTCACCTACAGCCCACTGCTCACCTACAGCCCTCTCCTCACCTACAGCCCACTGCTCACCTACAGCCCTCTCCTCACCTACAGCCCACTGCTCACCTACAGCCCTCTCCTCACCTACAGCCCACTGCTCACCTACAGCCACTGCTCACCTACAGCCCACTGCTCATCTACAGCCACTGCCACCTACAGTCCACTGCTCACCTACAGCCACTGCTCACCTACAGCCATTGCTCACCTACAGCCCACTGCTCACCTACAGCCACTGCTCACCTACAGCCCACTGCTCACCTACAGCCCACTGTTCTACTACAGCCCACTGCTCACCTACAGCCAACTGCTCACCTACAGTCCATTGCTCACCTAGGCTACTCTGAGTGCACTAATTCTATCAGACAGCTGCTCTTACACCTAATTATTAATTCCTGGATTTACACTGCAAAACAGCAGAAAACAAAGTGGTTGACTCACCTGACCCTGTTATCAAAATCATAGAAGATAAATATATGCTAGTAAGGAGAATCATGCCAATTAATATTACCGATTCCCAGGTGTGGTGTGGAATACCTAATCCCAGTCACTAGAAGGTAGGAGTTTTAAATGTGCAGCACGGTTTTTCAAAGCAGGGGTGTTGTTCTTTATTCGAAATAGTGCCATGATCTCAGGTCACTTCTCCTTTCAATACTCATAGAGTCTCAATAATGGAATGCTCTCCAATGACAAACTTGGGCTGAGTGGGCCTCTTTTATTTACATCCTGTTGAACTACATTAACTTTATTTTTCACAGCTGCTAAACTATTTTGTTCAGGAGAAACAAAATTATCCTTGTGCAAGTTCTCTCAAGGAACACAGAGAGTCATAGAGACTCACTCCTTCATTCATCTTTTAGGGAACAGGCCAAACATATTTCTGCTCTTCTCATAGTTTGCTGGTTAATGTCAAACCCAGTGCCAGCAGTTTTGATGGCACATTTTTTATTTATCTCTGAAGGTGTAACCTCAGACAAGTCATTCCATTCCTCTGCCTGTTAAATGGACTTGTGACCTCTGGCCCCTCCATCTTGCACAGCTGTTGTTAGAGTCAAATGAAATTACTTTCAGGAAAACAATGGAAATATACAATTATAAAAATGTTTGGATGTTTCATCATAATAAGAATCTCTGATTGTGATTTCATCAGTTGGGGCTTTGGTCTCAATGAAACCCTGTTATCTTGTTCACATTGACATGCTTGTTGCCTATAACCAAGTTCAAATTCAACTATAAATTCCCGAAAATACAGAATTGAGTTTTTCATTTTTTCTATGTGCACAAAGCAGGCTCCAAATAGTGCTCATTAACAAATTATTGGGATACTAGATATTGCCAAAGACCTTTCTCACTCACAAATACTGTGGTATCTTCACATGATGCTTGTCACCATCGAAAGAGGGCAACGTCCCCAGACTCATGCTTTGAAATAGGATTCCCACAAGTGGGACCCAAGTCTCAGGGATGTTTTAGAAAATAGAGACTTCTGATTAACAATGGGGATGGGGAGCCTTATTATACTCCTCTTACAAAGTCATGAAGTTCTGATAGTGTGCAAAAAAGTTAGAATTTCTGCTGAAAAATAAACATCTTTGGCCTTAGCTGGTGTAGCTCAGTTGGCTGGAGCATTGTCCTATACACCAAACGGTTGCAGGTTCAATTCCCAGTCAGGGCACATACCTTGGATGTTGCGAGTTCAATCTCCAGTCTGACATGTACAGGAGGCAAGCAATCAATGCTTCTCTGTCTTTCTCTTCCTTCCTCTCTCTCTAAAATCAATAAGAAACATGTCCTCAGGTGAGGATTTAAGAAAAGAAAGAAAAGTAGACAACACATGTCCATTTGAAGGGAGACGCTTTCTCTCCATTAGCAACTATTTGCACCCCTGCCAATGGGTATCCCTCCCACGTCACTCTGGGAAATACTTGGAAGAGTGTTTTGCAAACTACGGGTCATAAAGTCAACGTAGTGGACTAGAGTGGGAGTCAGCACACTATGGCCCATGGGCCAAACAGCCCACTGCCTGTTTTTATGTGGCCTGCGAGTTAAGAATGGCTTTTATATTTCTAAACAGTTGAAAAAAATCAAAGAAAAAAGTTATATTTTGTGACACAAGAAAATTACGTGAAATTCACATTTCCGAGTCCATAAGGAAAGATTTTTTGGAACACGGCCATACCCACTTGTTTATATCTTGTCTACACTGCCTTCACACTACAATGGCAGAGTTGGGTAGTTTTGAGTTGTCTTTCAAAGCTGAAAATACTTACCATCTGGCTTTCTGCAGTAAAAGTCTGTTAGAGGAGCAATTATTTTTTAATGAAATAGAATAGAAAATTCCAGAGTGTATCACATGTGAGGACAACTAGTGTTGCATGAAACATTTGCTTCAACAAAATATATGTATGTTTTGTACGTGTGCATACCTTGTTCACAATGATTGTATTCCTTGCTGTGAATCCCTGTCCAAAATTTTTTTCAATGATTCTAGAAGCAAACTGGAACCTGCCTAGGTCTCATGCCTGCAACTCAAGGAGGTCTATGGTGCGTTGCATCAAGTAGCTATATGATGCACAAAGAAGAGCAGAAAGAAATGAGACTGGTCAGTAAATTCAGGTACTCTAACTATGTCCACATAAAGCATCTTTCCAATGAGAAAGAAATGAAATTCGTCAAAGAACCAGTATCAGCCGTCTACAGAATATGACCCCTTATACTTAGACAGTTGGTTTATCAAAGACTCCTTACACTGAACCAAACAATGTAAAACAATACTGTTCTTTTAACCTCGAAGAGGGCTTCATTCTGAAAATAACTTTTCATTCACTAAACCAACAGTCATAAAATCAGGAAAGATATGGAATAAGGAGATGTGGGTGTCCTAAGGCAAACTATCCCAGGAATCATTACAGTAGCTAAATAGTAATTATTATAATAAAGTAATAATATTATTCCACACCTATTGTCAGGGATTGTACTAAGCCCATTCCTTTTGCTCAGTCCTCAAAACTGTCCTATTGTGTGGGTACAATTTTCACCCCCATTCTTCAGATAGCATCACTGAGGCACAGAGGGGCTCATATGTTCCCTAAAGTTACCCAGAGAGTAAAAAAAAGATCTTTCATCCATTTCATTATATTTTCTTGCCACTCATACATCTCATCAATTCGCGTCTGCTGGAAACAATGGAACGAACTGATGACGCCGTAGAATAGGTCTCACTATGGAAACTGTTCTGCGGAAATCATTCTACAACAACCAAAACACCACCCAGTAACACAGGCACGGCCTGACATTGCTAGAAACGATGCAGCTGTGTCGGTATTGAATTATCTCCAAATGTGAGTTAGAGAGGCAGAGCTCAAATTATTCCTTTTGCCCGGTACCCAACCCAAGAGACATATTTTTTAATAAACATTTTGTGCTACCTTGCTCCTCATGCCACCGGCTGCCATGTGAAAGCTACAGCCTTCCTAGCGTGATTCATCAGAAAAATCAAGGGGGAAACAGTTGTGACCTGATATACTGAGCACTCTTAAATTACACAGCCACTTCCCGGGCCGTGCAGGGGAGACAGAGCCGCGGTGACTAAGGACGCCCCGCCTGTCGCGTCCGAGGACTGGGGAGTGGGCTGGTCACTGAATTATGTTCCCGCACCTCAGCACATCCATCGAGACACGAGGTAGCCAGGCCAGCTCACCCGAGATGAAAGTCGGAACAATTCAGCGGAGGCTGTAATTCTTTATAAAACATACACTAAGTAGTTTTGTTGACACCTACATGACATTTCCAAGGTGCTTGGGAAACCAGACCATTTGTTACACAGGCTCCAGATCAATAGAGCGTGTGGAGGAAGATGAGCAATGCTCTAAAAAAATAATTTAATTGAACAAAGCTTGAAAAATTTCAGAATCCGCCACATCCCCCATCTTAGGTTTAAAATTCAAGATCGAGAAGAATAAAAAAATACCCTGGCAATACGGCACGGCACCGGGAGCCCATTTCTCTTCTGAGAGACCATTGAAAGGAGAGAATATTTTGGTCCCATTAGACAAGCAAAAATATAATAAGGAAATAGTCGATTGCTTTTATCCCTGCTCTTTTCTCTCTTTTTTTTCTTTTTCTTTTTTAGTGGCTGTTGTCAGCGTCACTGTGACAGGAGTCTGAAAAATTAACACATCACTGGGACTTACCATGTGAGATTTAACTTTTGATAAACAACAAAGTGGGTTACTGCTGTGCTAGCTATTTTTAATCCACCTTGTGTGTGTGCTTTTTTTATTGCTTTATACAGCATATCTGATTCCCTCTAAAGCACCAACTAAAAAATCTATCCAGCTGTCATTTGCTGCCCGGTAACATCTATCATCACACAGCCTGGCAGGTCTAGTCTATGAGGCAGAGGGGAGAGGAGACAGGAGGCAGAGTCAAGGACTGTCACATGGGATGGGGGGAAAAACTTGTCACAATTATTTATGACTCTTGCTGGGGCACATAATAGGACACATAAGCCTGTTTCAGTTGCAAGCACCCTTGCACGGCTGTTCCCTTGTCGAAGTTGGACGCAGGCAGCCCCGCTCTACACATACAATTTCCTGAACAATGCCAAGCACTTGGGAAGTGACAGTGACAAATACTGGAGTTGGTGGCTGTGGTTCTGTGGGCTGTTAGGAGCATGGAGTGTCAGTAATCAGGAGGGCTGCCTCTCTCCCCTGCTCCTTTCTTCCCGGTGAAAGGCTTCCTTTCTCCCCCTCACTTTTAACTGCTGGGGACACGTGTTTGGAGAATAGGAAGTGGTGTGTTCCAGCCCGTGTTTTATTATTCTAAGCCGCGGTTATCCTGCCCAAGGAGGAGTGGGCTTCTGTATTCATTTGTTCCTTCCCTTACCCTTCCCTTCACACACAGAACAAGAAACCACTTCCGAGATTCCATCTGTAAATGTCCGCTGGTTTCCCGCCTGTTGAACATCCAGGTTTTGAAGCAGTTGGTTCCGTGAAGGCCTGCCTCCAGAAGTATTCGCAGAAGCAAGTCCTGGATTAGATGGTAATTGTTCCAGCTCTGTAATCTAAACCCGACTACAAGGCCCCCTGGTCTTAGTAGCCTCCTAAGGGTCTAACCTTTGGCCCTCTAGAGGGACTTAAAGGGGACGCCAGCAACATTCTCTATGCCACAGACCGTGGCAAACAGGAGAACTCAGCTTGCAACATTTAAGCTAATTAAACCTAAAAGGGAGGTCGGGTCCCGTGAGTGATTCTTGCACACTTTATGAGTCAAGCATGGCCCCACATTAACCTAGGTGCCCACACAGCGCCCTGGGCCACCTCGGCATCATCTGCTCCGACCCTGCTGATGAAAAATGGCAAAGACCTTAACTAAAGTTAATAGGAACATAATGTCCTGTACCTACCCGGGAAGCCAAATCAGAAATTAATGTGAGGAAAAAGCAAACCTGTGAATAGAAGTACCTGGAAACATCAAAATTGCTCCAATTATCCGTTTAGAACTTGCTAAAGCATCAGCCACCTTAACTTAGAAATAGCATTGGAGACCAAGATAGGAAAGAGAAAATGCTCATTTCACTGAACTGGTCCCAACCCATGCATCATTCATAGTCCAAAGAACCAAAATTCCATGCTGCAACTATTGCCAAACACCATGTTATTGGTGCAGGTCTGCACACCCCTGTCTTCAACCTAAAAGGGGATCTATACTAATTTAAGGACTGAAGAAGCTGATGGGGGTCACCCAAGATTCGCCATCTGCCCAGGAACCAATCCTCTTGTGCTACAACCTCAGCTGTGCTGCCTTCGCTCCCTCCCTGCCTCCATCTTCTGGGGAACTGCAAAGTGGGTTCCAGGGTGCCATGGTGCTGGACTATGTCTTGTTGGTCTACAAAGTGATTTTTTTAAAGAAGCCAACTTTGAATAACTTTAGGGGGAACTCTCCAGATCACTAAAGACCTCATCATTCCCTCTCTTCACACATTTACCTTAAGCACTTGGCTCCTGGAGACAATCCAATTTACAATACCTCT
>NW_006297821.1:1313770-1334304 GCF_000327345.1 Myotis davidii
CACACACACACACACACACACACACACACACACACACACATTTTCCATATTTCCAAATAGGAGCAGGACCTCTCCCCATCCCAGGCAGAAACACTATATAGCATGAGCACTCCCCTCCCTCCTTCTACTGCCTCCCATCAGATTAGTAAATTAATGGTAGACCAGATATCTATGAGCCACACTCCTAGGTGTGGCATTAGTTACTGCATTGAAATTTCTAACAGGCCTCCAGCTAGAAGGCCTACATACCCAACTCAACTGGCAGAGCAATAGATATCATCAGGATGAAAGCTTCACTCAAAAGCATACTACTCCATCCTCATGTTTTACACAACATTTATTCTACAGATGTTTATTGAGCACCTATGGCCCAAGGGTGGTGATAGAGGGGTGAGCAAGAATAAGAATAAATTTTGCTTTCATAGAGTTTTCTTCATGATGAGTCTTTAGTTACAGAAGTGAAATGTGCATAGCCGAGCAAATTAGGATGTAACAGCAAACACATTTAGCACCGGGACCTGACCTAGTTGGGGGATAAGAGAGATCTCTTTGGGGAAATGACAGTAAAGCTAGATCTTTGAGGATAAGTAGGAGCTGTTCAGGTTGGTGACTCCAGTGAGTCCCTTAGTGTCTCTGCTGGGAAAATTAAATGATCTCATGTAGGTAGGAAAGCACCATCTAAACTACAAAAGAGTTAGTTGGTGAAGTTGCCTAAAGGAGAAAGGTGACAATATATCTAAATGTCACTAGAGGTCCAGATCAAAGGTGTGGAGTTGGCCAGGTCAAGCCCTGACACTGCCACTCTCTCTCAACAGAGCTTAGTCATTACCTAACCTACCCCATTCTCAGTTTTATGCCATTAAAATTGAGATAATAGTGCCTGATAACTCAGACAGGGTTACACATATAAACCCTCTCAGATCTGTTCCTGGCACGTGTGTAAAAGTGCTCGTTAAATGTATGTTTGGTGTTCATTGTTATGTATCTGGCATCCAGGAAAATGAAAAGTGGGAAGTTAAAGTGTAATTAAGGATCATCAGCAGAATTCCATTGTAAAATAGATAATCAAGCCTCATATTTGCACAGCACCTTATGGCTCCGTACGCACTTGCACATCCAGGACCTCATTCAGTCATGCAATAACCTCTGTGAGCAAGAAAAGCCAGGGCCTCTATCTTCATCACAATGAGAAATCCTGGGGAAAAGCGGCCTAGCTGAGCTCTTCCCACTGCCAGTCAGATCTGCAATGTGGGTGCCCCGGTTCTTAACGCACTGCTTCCGAACAGGACACAGCCAATTCCACGGTGGCACTGACTCCTGGGCAAATGCTCATGGGTAGAAGTTGGATGATTTTTTTCTAAAGTCAGGCTCAGCAAACTATGGCCTAGGGGCCCCCTGCCTTTAGTTATAAAGTTTTATTAGAACACAGCCATGCCCATTGATTTATGTATTATCTGTGGCTGTTTGTGCTTGCACTGGCAGAGTTGAGTGGTCATAACAGGGACCATATGGGCAGCGGAGCCCAAAATATTTATTATCTGGGCCTTTGCAGAAAAAGCTTCCCATCCTGATCTGTACCATGTGTGAGAGGACAACTCCAGAGCATGGATTGCCAAACTCAGTATGGAGTGGGATGGTAACTAGCAGTTTACCTACACAGGCTAGTTATCAAAGGCAAGGTTTTCTGATAGCTGTACATACCTCTACTACTTAAAAGGGGCTTATAACTATTTCTGTGGTATTAAAAAACCTTTGTTACCTTTGGTTGCCTTATGGTTACCTTTGTTAGAGACTTACTCTATAAAAATATATATTGAATAATTTACAGTGAAAATATACAAAACCTGGGATTTGCTTTAATGTACACCAGGGGAAAAAGCAGATAGGAAAAAAAAAGGATAGGAATCAGTGAGGCAAAATGTCATTAACCATTGTTGACCCTGGGTGACATGGTACTTTTCTCCTTATTTCGGTATGTTTGGTAATTTCCATTATAAAAAGTTTTATTTAAAAAGAAAATTTCAAAAGGCTGAATTAAATCTTTTTAAATCTCATCTGACTATAACAATGCATATTTTTATTGTTGCAGAATAATGTTTATTATCTGAAGATATGGCCCAAATACCCAACCACGTGGTTTGCTTTCTCTGGAAAGGGAGACCTATTGCAATGTTCCACAAAGAGACCATTGTTCATCCTTGACCTGTGATGTCCTCTCCTCCCACCCTCCAGCTGCTATCGGCTCTTACCTTTGTACATTTTTAACATGATATTAAATATTTAAAGAGTCATTTAGGGAACTAAAGTTCACTGTGGTTTGACATCTTATAACCACAAAATAATGTTGCTCTAACTGATCTTTCTCATCAGTAGACACAAAAGTACTTTGGTGTATATGGTTAAGATGTAATCCTGCCCAAATCAAGCAGTTCAGGTGAGAGAGCCTTGGGCGTAGGAGGCCACCAAGAGGAATGAAAACAAAGGTGGAGTTGCAGGTTTCTATATCTTCAGTATTAGAGTCTGTTTATTTCTATTTTATTAATTTTATTGATTAAAGAAAGGAATATTGTCTTATGCTTGAAATTGTCCCCTTCTTTGTCAGTGTGGAAAATCCTGCAATAGTAAATATTAGTCTACGAAAACTGATTATGGGTAAAATCTTCAAATCATCGTTATTATTCATTATCATCATCTTCATCCTCATCACTTTCTTCATCATTATTTTCATCATCATCATCTCCACAATCATTATGACCATCTTCAGCATCACCTCTTTATTGTTTATACAAAATTAGCAACTTGCCAATCGTACATAATTTCCTTTATTTCTCCCAACTTCATGAGATCGATAAAATGGAGTTGCACAATATGTAAATTTAACCATGTGAACTGGGAAAAAAAAAAGAGCGAGAAGTAAAAATAGCAATCTAATGACATATCTAATATACTATAAAATTATGTTTTTGATATGTGCTCTCTATTTTATAGAGTTTACATTATTACATGCATTATTATACATTTACAAACACCTATATGACATAACTGTATACATAAAACTACAAGTAATCTATTTTATGGGTGATGTAAGGGTTCTCCAATGACAACATTAGCCACATCCAATTTATACCTTACGAGTTCATTTAAAATCTAAACTCTGAGTAAGCAGTGACTTCACTGTTTTATGATACCTAAAGTATAGATAAGGAAGGTGGGGTTTAATGAGCCAAATGTCTGTGTGAATATTTAGATGCCATAATGGACACTTTGTGAGGAAGTCCTAAACCTGTTTGAGAACAAACCCATGCTGTCACCCACTATACTGCCCTGTCTTCTGAGAGAAGTTCATGCTGACCAAGTACAGAGAGAGAGAGAGAGACAAAGAAAGAAACAGAGAGGGAGAAAAATGGAACTTTAATAGCTTATTTTTTGCTTGTTTTCAACTGGCAAACAATAGGGTAGGGGTGAGAGTTAGGAGCAGAATTAGCCGAACTGAACCAGGAACTGTGGCATTTCATGGGTGATGCATCTCAATTTTCTTCTACACTGTGTTGTGCAATAAGGCAGTTTTTCTAAAGAAAAGTTCTTTTTTTTATTCTTACCTGAGGCTATGTCTTGATTTTAGATAGAGAGTAAGGGAGAGAGAGAGAGAGAGAGAGAGAGAGAGAGAGAGAGAGAGAGAGAAACATTGATCTGAGAGAGAAACATCATCGCTTGTCTCCCACACACACCTCAATCAGGGATCGAACCCATAACCTAGGAATGTACCCTGACCAGGAATCAAACCTACCAAAAGGTATACGAGACAACACTCCCACCAACTGAGCCACCTGGCCAGGGCTCTAAAGAGGAGTTCTGAACCTCTAATCAGTGACAAAGCACAATTAATTGAAACAATAGTTGAGCAGTTCTCCTCAACGATCTTCAACTTCTGCCTGGAAGCCACCTCCTTTGCTTTGCCAATGTCTAGGTTGCCACCTCCTTGTCTTCCTGATGTGGCAGAACAGAACACCGTCGTGTGTACTCAGTAAAAAACGGATACGGTAAAACGTAATCAACATAACAGGGTCGTCTGCCTAGAATTTAACATTCCTTTAAGAGAGATTACAGGCCCATGCTGCACTGCGTGTAGACTGCCGAGCTTGGCTGAGGTCTGTGCTCTGCTGTTGTCATAAACCCGGGGAAGCATTTACTGATGTTATCCCAGACCTGGGCAAGTAGGAAAGTCGCCTACAGACAGACCATCCACTGCATCAGTGGAAAGGACAGTTTGGAAGGGAATGAGCTGTAGGCTTGGCAGGAAATAAGCTGAGATCCTCAAAGAGGGCTCACATCATGTCTTCCCAGTCTTGTCCGTGCTCTGGTGTTTTAATAACACTTCAAGTTCACTCCTTCTCAACGTTCCAATGAAACCCCCACGTCCATGATATCCTCTTTGAAATAGTGTACCAAATATGGGATACATGTGAATTATTCACTCTCTTTTGGTGCCAATATCAATACCACTTTCATTTGGAAAAAGAAAAAACAGAGCTCAAATAAAATGAAAAGAAGTCATGAAGGGAGGGCCATAAAATTTGTCATTAAGGAAGGGACAGACAAGGCTCCAAGGTTCCAAAGGACATAAAACACACTTTCATTTATTTGTCGAGCATATATTTCCTTAGTGTCTACTATCTAGAGAAGAACTATGTAGGTGACCCTGGATACACACTGAAATGGCTTCTGGGATGCTTTTAAACTTCCTGAAATTCATCTATAGATGCTCAGAACAAACAGAGTGTGAGAATGAGGGCAATTTAAATACTGTGGAATATTCCATGGACAGTCTACCCAGGGAGCATATGCCCAGAAGTGTGATGTGGAAGATATAAATTCGCTGCGTACTTGGGGGGAAAGGGTCTCTATTTCACTTTTGGCATGAGCAGTCCTGCATTTCACTGAATGAAAAGCATATCTGTGGCTCAGATAATGAAAGCACAATTGGTTTCCATGCCGGAGGTAAAAATGACTGTGCTGGACTTGTTGAGGTTCGATAAAGGACTGAAATCTAAGGGAGATTTGAGGAATTCTCACGTGTCACTGGAAGCAATTTAAGTTTTACTATAACCAACTTTCACCTTACAGATTAACTTTACTAGTAGTAACATATACCTAAGAGGTGATTTTACTGTTTAGTGACAAATTCTCTGCCTCTTAAAATTCAAAGCTAAAAGGGTGAAACAACAATACGAAAGTAAACAGGTACATCTATTATAGTTTCTGAGGACTATGATAGGGCCACCATGCATGTAATTCCTAACTCTGTCCATTAAAAGGATGGAGAAGCAAAGAGGCCAAGATTAGTGACCAATCTTGGTTTCTAGCTGCCCTTCTCCAATAAAGAACCCTGGAACACTTGGAGAAAACGCTGCTCCCAGAGCTGGGGCACCTCATGATACTTAAATAATGATGGGGACATGTCAAAAGAACACTAGAGTATCAAAATAAATAATAACATTAACACATTAAAACCTGCTCAATAAAATAGGAAACTGTGAGTCCATACTGATAAAAAATAAGTGCATACGTTGACATTTGGATGAAGAATGGAATTGTGGTAAGCAGAATAATGGCCCCAAAGATATATGTGTCCTAATTCCTAAACCCATGAATGAACTACTTAGCAAAGGGAAACTTTTAAGATGCAGATGGAATTAAGATTGCTAAGCAACTGACCTTAAAATAGGAATGTTATCCTGGGTTACCTGATAGGGCCCCATGTAATTGCAGGGTTCCTTAAAAGTGGAAGAGGCAGGCAGAATAGTCAGAGTGATATGTAAGAGTGATACAGGGTGAGAAAGAATTGATCTGTCGCTGTTGACTTTGAAAATGGAGGAGGCCACAAGCCAAGAGATGTGAGCAGCCTCTAGAAACTACAAAAGGCCAGAAAAACTGATTCTGCCCTGGAGCTCCCAGAAAAAAATCACACCTGTGCCACCTTGATTTTAGCCCAGCAAGACCCATTTCACAGTCTGAACTCAAGTACTGGAAGATAATAAATTCGTGTTGTTTTAAGCCACTGAATTTGAGATCATTTGTTATAGCAGGAATAGGAAACTAATATAGAATATTTGTATGGTTTCAAAAAACCCTCCTATGAAATACTTGTTAATTACAAAAGGAAAAATAGTGACATGATGGTGAAGAAACCTGGAAGGCACTACTCTCACTGAGTAATCAAAGTTAACATCACCAATGATAAGACGACACTCCAACTGAGCCACATGGCCAGGGTTAAGACAGAGTGACAATGACAAGACAAAGTGACATCACTTACACCCTGAAATGATACACTAGGAAGTGACAGCATCACTTCTGTGGAATGTTCCCCAATAATGCACCACACCAGTTTAATGAAGAGAAATCTTCAGACGAACCCTAATTGAGGAGCATTCTACAAAACAGCTGTCTAGTACTCTTCAAAGAGTGAAGATCATGAAAGGCAAAGAAAGACAGAAAAATTGACCCAGATTGGAGGAGTTTAAAGAGACAGGACAATTCAATGTAATGTGAGATTTTGAACCAGAAAGGGGGCATTCATGGAACAGTTTGGAATTTCAAATAGCGTCTGTAGGTTAGTACTGAATCAGTTTTAATTTAGGTTTTGATTATTATACTATGTTCATGTAAGATGTTAATATTTGGAGAATCTAGGTTAAGATATACCATGGGAAATCTGTGTGCTATTTTTGCAATATTTTAAGTCAAATTATTTCTAAATAAAAAAAACTTTTTTTAAAATGTGAAAATGATCTCATGCTAAGAAGACCTGGGAGTTCAAAGTCCCTTTTGAAAAACCCCTTCTTTTCTTTCTTTAAAGAAGTCTCTTCATTGGGCGTCCCGCTGTCCATGTATCTTTGAGCCTTGGTGACCTCTTTCAACAAGTATCTAGGACTCAGCAAAGTCTTCACAAATATTAAGATAAAAAAGCAAATATTTATAACATTAGCTCTGTAGTCCTGGTTCTGGAGGGGTTTTCACTAAAGAACAAATAAATGAGACACTCAACAAAAAAATATTCTGCTATCCCTTCCCTCTTTGGGCCATTCTTCATATAAAGTAGGAACTATCAAATTTCATCTTGCTTAACAACTTCTTGATTTTCCCATGGCCAGTAAGGTCTGGCATGACCTCTTCATCTCACTGCTACCCACATCCTCACATCCTAAGTCTCAATATACTAACCTCCAATGGGCCAAGTTACTCTCACCTTAGTATCTGAGCACATACATTTCTTGTACCTGGAATATTACTTCCTCTCTTGTTGACCTAAGTAAATAAATTGCTTAAGGACAGGCCTCTCATAAATGTCAAAGTTAGGATTCCAATACCTTATTAATAAGTTATGGTATTTCCGAAGAACGGAATATTAGTCAGCATTAAAAAGGAGAATGAGATCGTCCCCAAAAAATTCTACACACACATATACTTACACAATTAGAACCTACTTCTATTTTAACATATTAATTATATACTTACCTATAACATACCCCAAAAAGAAAACATTCTGAAAAGATATATTCAGTAATATTAGCAATTGTTAATTTGAGGTCATTTTTAAAAGTTTAACTTAAGAAGTAGTCTAGCAATGATTTTAAACTGTGGCTAAAATGTCTCATACATTTTAAACCCATTGTGCCATGGAACTGGGCCTGTCATGGGCAGAAGCGGCCTGACTTGGCCACAGACTCCACCTCGTGTTTCCTGAGCCGTTGCTGTTGCTGAGGCTTCTGTCTTGCAGTGCCCTCTCACCTTCTAAGTTTCCACGTTAATGAGGCATCAGTTCCATCAATGGGTCCAACCAAGGGAAGGACCCAGAACTGCAGAAACACTCAATATGAGGTGAAATAGATGTAACTGGGTGGGGAGGGTGTCAGACTCATGTGGCTCTGGGATCCTGGAGCCACCATTAATGTTGGCCCCTGTCCTCCTAACACCAGCTCCTCCTCACCAAGCCTGGCTGCTGATCCCTCTGTCAGAATCTCTCTCTCTTTGCATAGCTGTATAAAATCTCTATCTTTGCCTGGTTAGCTCTTTATCATTCTTCACTTTTCAGGTGAAATGTTACCCTTCAAAAGATACTCTCTACAACGAATTACATTCATTTCTCTAGTTGAATCAAGAATAGTGGTTCAGTAGCCTACTGTTAGTACATGCATTCAACATTAACCCGAATGAAAGGTTAATCTCCAAAAATATAACTTCTCCACATGTTCTAAGTATGATTCTTGGACTTGATGCTAGATATTGGTCAATGCTTGCCTGCCTTCAAAGTAGGTGTATCAGTACATAATATAACTAACCAAATATAAGACTTGATTTTTTCCAAAACTGTACCTTACAGGAGAGGGGTACAGGGAAGACTCTCTCATATTATGGGGTGCACCTTCAGTGGCTTATACCACTTGCCTTTCAAAATAAAGTAACTATTCAAATTAGTGAGCACCTTCTACTCAGGCACTTTCTATCTGATCATTGTGTTTCATTTCCTTCATAGCATTTATCACTGTCAAAAATTATCTTGTTTAGTATTGGGGATTTTTTAAAATTAGCTACTCAGTAAATATGTGTTGGAAGGGAAGATGAGAGAGAAGAAAAGGGGGAAAAGGAAGGAAGGAAGGAAAGAAGGAAGGAAGGAAGGAAGGAAGGAAGGAAGGAAGGAGGAATTATAAACTGTGTGAGGTGCTAGTTATTAGCTAATTAAATTTAACAGACTACCAGGTAAAAGAGAAACTTCAGTATACATTGAATTTCTCTTTTTATGTAGGAGCATAAAATCTTTTCTTTTGCTCTTAAATGCAAACCGTTTGCATCATTTTACATATATAAAAAAAATACCTCTTCCAGCTGGTAATCTTTTACAACTGCTCCAAAAGTTTTACACCTTTTTTGGGCCATAGATTCCTGTCTTCACACAAAACATTGCAGAAGTCCGATAAATAAAGCATGAGCTGCAGCTGTTCTGGTTGAAGCCTGGGGTGAGGGTGGTGAGCAGGCTGGGCCTGGACGTCTGGCCACGCAGCACCCCCGTCATTGGAACCCCAACAGCCTCAGCTGCCACTTCATTCAGAGGACATTTTGGAAACAATGAAACACTGAAGTGTGGAACTTTCCTTTCAAAATACAAAAGAGCTGCATCAGCAGTTTCACATGACGCTGCCATTTTATTCCAAATGGTTATGATTTGATGATGAGCCCACTCCATCGGGTGGCTACGTTATGCTTTTTTATAATTAGAAAACAGAAGGTCTGAACACCCACGATACTCATCTCAGCATCGCCTTCGTGCAATCTCTCTAGGCAGCACCCAGATACTACTAAATACTGACTTTTTAAAACTTTTATGCAAATTGCATGTATAATAACCCACGATATACTTTCGCATTAGTTGTTCTTCAATTTGTGGAAATGCTGATTTAAAACATAATTTAACAAATTATTCAGTCAAGCATAATAAGGACAAAATTCTCCCTCCCATAAAATTTTCTGAGACATTTGGACAAAGAAAGCAATAGTTCAGAGAAATTCGCTGGAAAGTCTATCTCGCGTTCCTTTTCTTAATTCCCCAAATATGCGCTTATGAAGTATACACGCCCAAGCACAGAGCCTGTCCATTAGGAGGCATCTATCTGATGCAATCTTTAACAAACTTTTTGGAGCTACAGTGGTGACCTCAAAACCCACAGCATGAATTTTTTAAAACAAATCTGATGCTATTAACGAGGGATGGATTGACAGCCCTGGAGCCTGGAGTCTTGTCTTTAACCACAATCCGGCTGCAGCACAGACAGGCAGAGAGAACTTTCCTGCCCGCCCCCCCCCCCCCACGGGGTTCATGCTTGTGTTTATCCCTCGGCCATTTCCCAGGTGGCTTTGCAGGGGTGTAAGTTCTTACCCACTGAGGCAGAGACCACGGTTCTCACAGTGGGAGAAACCAACTGGTCAGAGACCTGAACACTTTAGTGGCCTCACGTCAAACACAAAGAAGCCAGAGCGGAGGAGGGAGGAGGACACAGGGTGTTCACACCAGTGGCATCGCTTCCTGAGGACCATGGAGCATTGGGCCTCCAATAGAAACGCCGCGTCATCACCCCAGGACTTCAGCTGACTCAGCCGTGTGAGTAAAATCGCAAACTCAGCACCAGGTAAGAGTTGAAACCTCTACACCAGGGTTTCTTGCTCTTGGCCCTATTGATGTTTGGGGCAGGGGCTGTTTGTGAGCTGTGGGATGTCTACCAGCTTCCCTGGCCTCTCCCCATTAGATGCCAGTAGCACCTGCCCAGCTGGGACAACCCAAAGTGTCTCCAGACATTGTCATATGTCCCCTAGCGGCTGAAGTCACCCCCGCCGGACCTCTGCTCTGTGCACCCTGGTACCTTCTCTTCTTTAAAGGCGAAGATAGTCAGTTATGCAAATGTCTGATTTCCTTTCACACCCTTTTCTTCTTTTAGCCCTGGGGGGCATAGTCCCAAGCTTCTCATTTGACAGGTGATATTATCCATGGATCGGGGCTGGGCAGGCCCTGGGAGGAGCCCTGGACTCGGTACTGTCTCCTGCCCCTTGTCGGAGCGTCTTCCTGTTTTACAATTGGTTGAATTATGCCCAAGTTCCCTGGCAGGGCGGCCGGGGGAGATCTGATGAAAACCACATTGTTCGGTTCACGAAATGTGATTTACGCCCCCTTGATACTGGATTTTAATTTGTTATATGTGTCTATTCAACGCTGCCTTCCTCTTCCCCTTTCTTAGGATGAAAAGCAGATTATTTAGTGCACAATCTGGAAATCGGTCGGTTATTAAATTTTCCTTTTCGTTTAGTTTTGAAGCTTTTATGCCCCTGAAACGTATTTACATGCTGCATATATTAAATTAAGTGTGATCCATAGTCCTCACAGGTTTCAAACATGCTGAGGTGCTCGCCCCATTCTCCTGCAGAGCCCACCGGGCTCCTCAAAAGGGGGCGGCCCGGCATCGGTGGGACTCAAGACTACACTTCGACTGAAGCGGCAACTTACACCAGCACTAGGGAAGTACACGCAATGCAGCCAATAGGACTGGCTCCAAATGTTCTACAGCAGCCACTGCTATATTGACACCTAATGCAATAAAATATAGCCCTACGAAATGCTAATAAGAAACATGCAAGTACTTGTATATTATTGCATACATGATATATTATACATTTGATGTTTTATTCAGCAGCATGCTTCGGAAGCAACAAAAAAAGACAGAAAAAGCTACAATATTACCCTTTTAGTTGTATTTTTCCTTGTCAGAGGTAAGTCAGCCTTTAACATTCTTAAAAATAAGATGCATTCATTTGCACAGTCATTAACAAAATGCACGGCTGCTTTAATAAATATGGCTTCCACGTCTTCAGTCCTCCTACACCCGAAGGCATGTGACATGTTTCTTTTTTTAACTTAATGCTCCCCGTGGCTTGGGTGGTAGGTAGATTCAATCCCATTTTGCAGATGGGAAGAAAGGTCAGGGGAGGTGAGGTCACCTCCTAAAGCCACGTGGTTCAGGCTGGCTCTGCCTCTTCCTTCCCTTCCTCTTTGGTTGACTCTCTACGGCAGCGGTTCTCAACCTGTGGGTCGCGACTCCATTGGGGGTCAAACGACCCTTTCACAGGGGTCGCCTAAGACCATTGGAAAATACATATATAATTACATATTTTTTGTGATTAATCACTATGTTTATAATTAGTTCAATTTGTAATAATGAAAATACATCCTGCATATCAGATATTTCCATTATGATTCATAACAGTAGCAAAATTACAGTTATGAAGTAGCAACAAAAATAATGTTATGGTTGGGGGTCACCACAACATGAGGAACTGTATTTAAAGGGTTGTGGTTGCCGAAACCGGTTTGGCTCAGTGGATAGAACGTCGGCCTGTGGACTGAAAGGTCCCAGGTTCGATTCTGGTCAGGGGCATGTACCTGGGTTGCAGGCACGTCCCCAGTAGGGGATGTGCAGGAGGCAGCTGATCGATGTTTCTCTCTCATCGATGTTTCTAACTCTCTATCTCTCTCTCTTCCTCTCTGTGGAAAATCAATAAAATATATTTTTTTAAAAATGGTCGTGGCATTAGGAAGGTTGAGAACCACTGCTCTAAGGCCTCAAGCTGCTTGAAATGAAGTCAGTCCCCTAAGGAGCATCCAAATAAACTGCAGCTTAGAAGTTGAGTAAAATTCTATTTAAACACAGACTTTAGAACTTTTTAATTTTTAGAAAAACCTGATTCTCATATTCATGGAAATTAATCGCTACATATACGATTTTAATTTGCAAAAGAGCAGAGTACAAAACAACCCTAGTAATTAATCCTCTCCCTCTTCTGCATCTGGTCTCTCGTCTTTTCATGGCCCTTCCTGTCCCTGGTCCGAGTCCACAACCCTCATCTCTCCACGCTCATCTCTCCCCATCCCACCTCAGGCTCTGGGCTCCAGCCTCACTGAGTTCCTGTGGTTCCCAGAGCATCCTGGACCTCTTGTAGCTCATATCATGGTCACTCATTGTTTAACATTGCAGGTGCTGGAAGGACAGAGGTAAGACCCCGTGCGGCCCTCATGTAGCTTCCAGTCTAATTTGGAAGCAATGGACAATGAATGAATAAATGAGTTAAATGTCTAGTGTGTTGGGTTGTCACCCTGACATGGTAGGGTTTAAACAAAACCCAGAAGGAGGGGAGGAAGTGCCATTGGAAGCCATAGCAAGAGGCCCCATGTGACTGGTATGGAGTGAGCAAAGCAAAAAGTAGTTGGCGATATGGTAAGGGTGGGGGAGAAGGGTGTGGTGTAGGGGCTGGATGCCTTTATGTGGGCTCTGACATTGACTCTGAGTGGCACGGATGATCTGTCAATGGCTCTCTCTGTCTTTGGTAACTGGAAGCTATGTCCTAACATAGTCTCTTAGCTATTGTACGTACATGATCGATGCTTTTTATGCAGAAGCTGAAAACTCTGTCTAGTAGCCCAGAAGCTACTGGAAATATGAAAGGAGACTGGAGCTGGATGCCTAGTCTCATTGAGGCTCCACTAGGCACCCCCATCTAGACCCAACCATCACACGCCTCTGGGCCAGTGTGGCTGGTCGGCCTCTGCTGTCACTCAGCATGTTTCATGAATGAATCAAGATGGAACACTGCAGCGTAGCATTTGGGGGAAATGCTGTATAGCAGCAGCATTCCAGAACTTCAGTATCCACGCTCGGGGGGAGCCTCCTGCTGTGGACTGAATGTCCGTGTCCCTTTGAAATTCTTAGGTTGAAATCTAAGCCCCCAAGTGATGGTTCCTGAAGGTGGGGGTGATCAGGTCATGAGGATGGAGCCCTCCCGATGGGATTAATGCCCTTGGGAGAAAGGGCCAGAGAGCCCCTTCTCCCTGTCACGTGAGGACACAATGAGAGACAGTCACCGGCAAAGCAGGAAGGGGGCTCTCGCCTGAACCAAATCGATGGGACTTCAGCCTCTTGATCTTGGACTTCAGCCTCTGAACTGTAATTCCTTTCCGTTGTTTACACGCCTCCCCGTCTATGGCATTCTGTTACGGCTGCTTCGGCGAAGACACCTTCCATCTCCTGATGGATCAAAAGTTGAAGCGCATCTCTCTAATGTATTATCAAACCAGCCCTGTTTTGAAAAATGATGCTTCCCACGTTCTGTTTCCCTGAGATCACCGCTTCCTCCTGAGGTTAACGAGGTGCTTCTTGCCTCTGTAACTCTTTCCGTGCTTCTTCGGCAGGAGCTGTTAATGTAATGGATTAGGACTAACCCCGCGTATTAAATTTCCTTAATTGTCACCAGGAAGGATTGCTATCTTTAAATGCAGATATAAACAAAAAAATAAAAGGGACTTTGTTTAAAAATGAGTCCGAGTTTAAGCGTGAGTGTGGGGAGGGTTTTCTGATGGCTTTAACTGGGGAAATGCTGAATATGCAGTGATTTTTTTTTACATTAATAATAATAGGAAACGGTAGATAGTGGCACCTCAGCACAATTCTAATTTAATGAGAAACAATAAAATAGTTTTCCAAAGGGGCCTATTTAGGTCCAAGAAAGGGGGATATTAAAGTTCCAAGATTTATTCCGCTTTCGTTAAGGTATGCTGATCCACATTTTCTGAGGCTATATTCTACTCACTGATTAGATCTCTCTCTTTATAATTTTCTTACTTGTGAGGGAATTAGATTGGTATTTTCCAAGCCAAATAACTTTTAGACAAAGTATTTAAACTGAATCAATTCATTTCCAGCACAAGTAAAGGTTGATCAAAATCCTATATCACTTGGACAGCTCTCTGAGGCATATTTTTAATATATTTAGATATTATTAACTGCAAAACCATGGGAATCAACTATTAAGAAATGGTTTTTTTGAGAAGAATTGAATATACAGCAAACTTCTGGCAAAGTACTGTCTTTGAATTGAGCCCCCTGTTTTTTTCTTGGTGTTTCTCAAATTAATTGCACTAATTACCCAAAATGTATTAATCATTGCAGTGTTCAATCAGCATGCTGTGTGGAGGCAGACATGATGATAATAATGGCAATAGTTGACATTAACTGAGCTCTTTCTACACACTGGACACTGAGCTAAGCATATTATATTCTTGCCTAATGTGAGCCTAACATTCCTTATAAGCTAATATCAGCATTAAATGTGTAAAGGACCTTCCCAACACTGTGCACGTTACCTTGCCAGCCCCATTTTACAGATGAGAAAACTGACACTGGGAGAGGTTGAGCCACCACGAGTCACCTAACTGACAGTCCATTGGGGGAGGTGCCTAAAGGCTGGCTAGATGGGAGGCCCGCCTTGGGGAATGTTGAAGTCTCTGACACGGGTAGTGCCCTCACAGACCTCACAATAGCTCCAGGGAGGTCAGGGCCCTGGATGGGCAGAAATAAATGTTTATTAACCACTTACTACCTGCCAAGCATTGCTCTAAGTCCTTTATTCCTATTATTCTCTTTAGTCCCCATAATAAGGGCATGAGGAGACAGCACTGAGAGTCCACTTTACAGATGGAGAAGACCGAGGCACAGGAGTTGTCTATGAGCCTGTGACTATAAATGCTGGAGCCAGGCTTGGCCTGGGAAGTTGAAACCCTGAGCTCATGTTCTTAGCCACCATTGAACCCTGACTGTTCATAAGCCAGACCAAGCCCTTTCCCTAAGGTTAGCATTGAAGGAGTAGTGCTGCACCCTTCCTATGGTCACCTGGGCCGGGAGCAATAGTCCACAGAGAGAGACTATAGGCTGAGAGACTGCTCTGGCGGAAAGTCCTAAACCCTGCTGCTTATTCACTGTCATAAAGAGAGGTAAGATTCTCGGGTGGCGGGGGAGGGTATACATGATAGAGTTGGATTTCCTACCAGCTCTCAGATGTGGTCTTAAAACAAACAGATTAGATTAGATTAGATTAGATTAGATTTCATTTCATTTCATGTAGCATAATGCCAATTCATACTGTCCACAGAGGGACACAAACTCTAAGGTGGGTGTTGAGAGAGGGAGCACACAGAGGACCATGAGATGAAGGCGCAGGCAGCAGCTGACACTCTCCGTGGCACAAAAATGTGCTCAGTGCTTTATCTGTGGAAGTTCAAGCTCTTGGCCAGAACTTAGAAAGCCAGGCTGAGCGGGCTGCTCGTCACGCAATGAGGAGCCACTGAGGTTCCTAAGTCAACGTACGATGTGGCCAGAGCTTCCCTTGAACACGTTCAGCTGATAGCTGTGCATAAGACGGCCCGGGGGAGGAGACACTGATATACAAACCTCTGGGGGAAGATGTCATGACAGCCCCCAGGGACCTGGAACTGAGGAGTGGCAGCAAGAAGAAAAAAAGCGCAATGCAGAGAACAAAGTTCAGAAAACATAGGGAAATGGGAAATGGCTATGAAGCTGTGCCTTTTCTGTGAAGGATTTTAGGGTGGGGCCAGAGGCTCTGGAAAGTACAGGAACCAGCGTGAATCCTGGCTCCACTGCGATCCAGTCATTGGGCAGCTCCTCGCCTTGTCTGAGCACCTGTTTCTTCATCTATAAAACCAGCATAACAATACGCCACCTCGGAGGACTGTTATGAAGTTTCGCTAAGTATACAAATTATTTGGCACTCTGAACAAATAGGTAGCGAGTACTCAATCAATTCTGTTTGCTGATATCAGCAATGTCTTTAGGACAAATAATCATATTCCTACATTCCTCTTTTAAATGATTCCCACCTACTAGAGCAGAGGTTCTCAACCTGTGGGTCGCGACCCCTTTGGTGGTCGAACAACCCTTTCACAGGGGTCGCCTAAGACCATCCTGCATATCAGATATTTACATTATGATTCATAACAGTAACAACATTACAGTTAAGAAGTAGCAACGAAAATAATTTTATGGTCGGGTCACAGCATGAGGAACTGTATTTAAAGGGCCAGAAGGTTGAGAACCACTGCCCTAGGGAGTGAAGGAAAGAGGGGAAGACATCAACAACAGCAAGGAGGAAAAACCCACAAGGAATCTCTTTCATACTTTTGCACCTACACTGTCCTGTGTGAAGGTTTCAGATGGTATCCACTTTGGTGGCTAAACCTGAGTCCCTGAACAGAGAAAATGAATAAATGAGCAAATGTACTATAATTAGAGGCTCATGCATGGTTTATGGTCTGGGCAACACTCATTCCTGAGGAATAGGTGTCAACCTGGTAATCTATCGAACCTGAACTAAGTTTCAAAAGCTGGAGGAGGTGACCAGGTCTAACCGCATCTTCAGCAACATGTCTGCGCCCACTGCAATCCATCACTGATTAGGGTATAATCCATGCAGTACTATTGATATGTTGCTCTTAATGCCCTGAGACACATCTCCAAATTAATCCAGCACAGTAGCAACAATAATTAACATTTATCCAGTGCTTACCATGTGCCAGCCATGTGCTAATGGGTTCCCGTACAGCTTTTTCCTTGAGAGAATGGAATTAAATCAAAACATGGACTTCAGTATCTAAAGAAAAAGCTAGTATTTCTCTTTCTTCATCTTCTGCTATGGGGCAACCATACACTGAATCCCTTCCATGAAAACATAAACTGACAGTTGATCACCTGCTTAAACCTAATACAATTTCCCATTACATTTATAACAGAATCTAAACAGCTTTCCATGGTCTTCAAGGCGCTACATGACTTAGCCATTGCCTATCTCCGTTATCTCATCATGTTTTCCATTTCTGTCATCTTGTCCTTCCGCATCCTCATTTCCTCTGGAGAACATACTCGATTTGTGGACTTCGGGACTTTGTACTTACACGTCCATTCTGCCTGGAAAGCTCTTCCTTCTCATGGCCAGCTCCTCGTCACTCGCATCTTGGCTCAAACGTCACTCTCTCAGAGGCCTTGCCTCACAGCCCTCTCTGAAAGTACTATAGACACTCCCCGAGGTCTGGAACTGGTTTACACTATGGGCATCTCTTCCTAACTCCTAGTCATGTCATCCACTTGAAATCAGCCATAGTGGGAGTATGTACACCAAAGAAACTGGCAAACACTACAAATGACAGTTCCCCCACCAGAGAACCAGTGGTTGAATTTTACCAGCACACCAATGCCTACTTCTATCCCCCTGTCTCTGTACAACACATGGCTTTTCTCATTTTCTTTGTAGCACCCATCCCTCTGAAATCATATTTTCTATGTGTCATTTGTTTATTAACTCTCTCTTTCAGATATAATCCAAAGAGCGCAAAGACATTTTCCAAATTGCTTGTTGTGATATCCCTAACCCTTAGACATGTGTATGAGAACTTTAAAAATCCTTTTTGAAAGAATGAACTTATTCCACAGGCTTTCTTTACATTATGTGCCCCCATGGTATTTAAGATTCTAAATTTCCTAACAGAGGTCTTTCATGATTAAGACATTTTCAACCTAGAATTTTCTAGTAGCTGCTACTTCCACAACGATCGAAGCTGACAGTGTATGTATATGTGCCTTACCAGACACCAATTAAGAACTGGAATGGTGATTTAAAACATCATTGGCTAGTTTCCCTGCTCTGTAATATCTGTTTGGAAACGGTGGAGAGTTTACCCCTGTCTCTTTTCCTTCTAGAGCTCAACACAGAAAAGTGCCTCCCTTCTGAAGGGCACTTAATCCCTTTGTTAGGATAACAGGACCATCTGGCCCCATCCATCTTGCTGTAATTTGATCCTGGGTTAATTGCATCCTGTCACTAGCCAAGATTGACACTGTATGTTTTCTCTCTTCGCCAAGACTAGTTCATTAGGGAGGCAGCTTTGTTAAGACTCAAATTCTTGAAGACTTTTTCACAGCAGTGTGAATGGGACCAAGGGCTTTTGCTGGGGTTTTCCTGGCGGCCCACTGGATCAGTACATCACCAAAAGTAAGATACGAGGGGGGAAGCTGGCCACAGGAGGAAATAAGACACCAATCCTTGTGGAAGGTTGAGAAGCAGTATCTAATAATGGGCGAAGGGAGAGAAGAGCAAATAAACAATCAGCCTGACTGATGATCCACGCATCCCAGTTGATGTAGATGGGAATGCCACTTAACAAAAGTACGGCATCCCTGACGTGTGGATATGAGTCCCAACCCCAAATGCTTACAAGAGCTAAGCAAGTAGAGTAAATGTTGAGGCAAATGGGGTGTAAAATGCTATCTGGGGAAGGACTGTGGCAAATTGAAGACTCCTTGAGCCTGTAAGAGGCAACATAGACCCAGCTCCGGGCAATTTTTGCAGAGAAGAAATATGAGGCCCATAATAACAAATTGTGTTGGATATGATCGATTGCCTCCCAATACCCATTCTCGCCTTCTTTGACCATGTAACTGCCCTGCCCCTACATGACTCACCGTAAGTTGATCTTATTCGTATTCTTGTTTCCAGGGCTAAAAACATCCTGGCCTAAGCCAATTAGGAGAATTACGTTTCCCTTGTCCATGATTTGTATAAGAATAGGCATGTGACCCAATTCTAGCCAATGAGACATCTTTGAAGAAAGGCTACTGTCGTGCCTGGATTTCCAAAGAAAGAAAGAAGAGGCGGTCTCTCTTTCTCCAGAGAGAGCTGTATCTTACTGCAATGACAGGAACTGCTGTCGCCATCTTGCTACACGGAGCCCAGTACACCCCTGAAACGCCACACCTAGAACCTACCTCTGGAGTGTGTGTTTATGGCTTCAGCCAGTGTAAGTAAGGCTTTATTTGCGATTTGCAGACAGAAGCACCCCCAAGTGATATGCCAATTGTCCAACTTTGCAAGAGAAATGAGAAATTCCATTTTTTACAATTCCATTTTTTAAATCGTGGCCACTAATTTTTAACATTGTACAAGTCCCCTCTGATTAAGATGACACAAAACAGAGCACACTGTAGGGTGAAGGTGAGCATTTATTTTCAACTCATGGCCTTGCCTGCCACCTTAAGTCCCAGTTCTCAGTTCAGTCTGTCCCAAATTGCATATCCAGGGACACCTAAGTTCCTGGGACTTCTCACGCTGCCTCACCATTGATCAAGAGAACACTCATTCCTGCCTGACTGTTAGAGCTTTCCTTTTGCATAATTTACATAGAATATCCATATCCAAATACACCAGAGTGGGGGCTCAGCAAAGAGATGCGGGGCTGCTGGAGAGAAGGTCTTCAAGCAGTGAAAAGGTTTGTTAATTAAGTTTCTTGCAAGAAAAAGGTCATGAAAATGAGAAAACACCTATCTTATTAAAGTCCAGCCAAACCAATAAATGTGAATTACTATGTATATGTATTAACATGGTTCGTTCTGCAAATACGATCCCTTCCTGTCTTCTGAGCTCTGTTTGTGGCTTGTTTCCCCTTTCGAAGCCCCCTCTCCTGTCCCCCTGCCCATTCACAGTGTACCCAGATTTTAGGACCCAACCCGAAGGCTGCCTCTTTCAGGAAGTTGCTGCAGATGGAGATTCCTCAACCTGTTTCTGTCTGTGTGGGTCGCACATCAACTAGTTACAAAGTCACCTGGAGTCACATGTCTATTGAATAGTAGATTTCTGACTCCAACCAGAATTATTGGGTCTGAGCTTGACAATTTACAAATTATAAGCTCTTCAAGTGAGTCTTCTGAGCATTATAGTTGGGAAACGTTTTTCCAATGTACTCAAAATGATACCATTTTAATAAAGTTGGAATCATTACCTGGGTTTATTTTCATATAATTGTTTCCAAGGAGGTCATATCATCTCAAATAGATGATAAACTCCTGGAAAGCAAAGACCTTATTTTACACTTGCATACTCTTATTTATCCTCTCTGAGCTATAGTTTCTTCATCAACAAAATGTAGTTCAGTGTTGGGTGTGTATTTTTCAAGAATTAAATGAGATAATGAAACAATTAAAATATCTTGAATCCCAACTATGTGCTTAGAGTTCTAAGCCTTAGATACCTTATTTCATTTAATCTTCAAAACACCCCAGGAGAGGGAGGGGAGGGGGGAGGGAGATGGGGTGAAG
>NW_006297821.1:1334323-1355924 GCF_000327345.1 Myotis davidii
TTCTCATCTTGCCGAGCAAGAGATTAAACCCCAGAGGAGTTAAGAAGTCTGGAAAAATCCACACAGCTATTAAGGTTGGAACTGGATTTTGAAGCCACATTTCTTTCATTTTGCTCCTATCCTGATGTCTGCACAAATATAGATGTGACATGCACATCCTGGGATATAGCTCCCAAAGACCCAGAGGCAAAGCATGTTAAAACATCCGACCTAGCCGAAACCGGTTTGGCTCAGTGGATAGAGCGTCGGCCTGCGGACTGAAAGGTCCCAGGTTCGATTCCGGTCAAGGGCATGTACCTGGGTTGCGGGCACATCCCCGGTGGGAGATGTGCAGGAGGCAGCTGATCGATGTCTCTCTCTCATCGATGTTTCTAACTCTCTATCTCTCTCCCTTCCTCTCTGTAAAAAAATCAATAAAATATATTAAAAAAAAAAAACATCCGACCTAGGCCTCGCAGCCGGAGGAGAATTGCTTCACTCCTATTGTACCAAGGATTACATGTTGGCATCAGAGCTATCCCAAGAATACAGAACCGAGTCCCATCTCAGAGGACACTGGGCCTCCGGAGAAGAAACGGGGAAAACAGCAGCTCGAGTCGAAAAACCCATCAGAGTGGAAGCACCAGCTAACGTCCTAGCAACAGTTTGAGCAGAACCCCTAGCACATTTATTCTAACCATCATCTAACCCATCAAGTGTCAAAAGTTTAAGGTTTACTAACTGGGCCCCAGCAGCTGCGCTCTGCTGGGAGATGGCTCTCCCGGGTGTCTCATGTTTCTGCATGCCCTGTGAGCTGAGGCCTCACAGCTTTTGTTCGGGACTATTTTTTTTCCAGGATATTCATAAAGCAAACAGCCTTGGGAGACAGAGAGAGTAGCTTCCTCCAGGCAAGAGGAAGGTTTGCTTCTTGGCCAGTAGGATAAAGATCATGTCTTCCTGCTGGGCAAAGGTGTGGCAGGCTTGCTAGCAGCCCCATCTTAAAATAATTGCGTTTCCTAATCTCCAGGTTCCTCAGCGGTGCTGCAAGCCCACTGTGTGCTGCAGCTCTCTGGGCCATTCCACTTCAGCCCCCTAGACCTTGGGAGGCAAGGAGCCAATGCTAACACGAAGCTCATGCTGCCTGCTGTGCTGCGAGCAATGAAGTCCTTTGTCTCTGACACAGGGGACTCCTGTCTCTGAGAGAACCCATGGAACTGTGACAGGCTCACTCATTAGCTCACAAACAGAATAAAAATCCCAGATCCTTCACAATTCTGGAAAAATGCCTATATCCCTTCGAAGAGTCCCTTCTGTGAGGTCTCCTTCACCACCAGCACACAAAAAAGCGCTACGCCTTCCCTTGCACTCCCCAGAGCCGTAACAGAGCTTCCTGGCTCAGGGCAATGGCTACATTTACCAGATTACAGGTGTGCCTTCCTTACTAGATTCAAAGTTACTTAAAAATCAGAACCCACTGCCCTGGCCGGGTGGCTCGGTTGGTTGGAGCACCTTCCTGTACACCGAAAGGTTGCAGGTTTGATTCCTGATCAGGACACATATCTAGGTTGCAGGTTCAATCCCTGGTCAGAGCATGTACAGGAGGCAACCAATCAATATTTCTCTCTCTCTCATTCTCTCTATCTCTATCTCTTCCCCTCTCCCCCCTTCCTCTCTCTCTAAAATCAATAAAAACATATCCTCGGGTGAGGCTAAAAAGAATAAAAGAACCAAGTGATATTGACTAATAGACCTGACACCACTAAAATAAAACTCTTTGTACCTGACTGCATATCCTCGTCTTCCTGCACCATCTCACTGACCTTGTTTCAACCTGGCTCACTCTTTGTAGCCACACCAGCCCCACAGCCTCTTGAGCTTCGCCCTACTCAAGCCTAGAATGTTCTTCCTTCTGATTTTCACATGGCTCCTTCCTGCACTTCATCCAGATCTCTGTTTCCCACAATTATTCATGAGGGGCTTCATCTGTTTTGCTCACGATTGAATTCTCAGTGCTCAGCACTGTTCTAAGAACAATGCCCAACACAAAATAGACATCAATAAATAGTCACTGACTAGATGAACAAATTAAGGAATAAAAGCTCCTAGCATGGCTCCTTGCACATAGTAAGTATTCTGTAGAAGTAGCTGCCCTTACTGTAACCGCAGAGGGTATATAAAATTTATTTGGCGACACCCAATACACAAAATGTCACAATTATTGATTTCTCTCAAAGTTTAACCTGCTCCAAGCCTCCTCTGCCGGGCTGGTGAGAAACTCGAACTCAGTCATAGGGAGGGGCCTCCCTAACCCTCTTCTCTGCAAGAGCCCCAGGGGTTGGATGCAACTCAGAACATTCAGAAAAAGGATTTTTAAATTTTAGATGATAACTGTCACTGCTGCTACGTGCTGTATTACACACACACACCACACACCACACACTCATACACACACACCTCCTAAGGAATTGCAGGTTCAGCCACCTGCTGGGCCCTGAAAAAGAGGGGTAAGACTCATCATACCAGCAAAACTGCAAAACCAAATCCCCTACACCAGCGCTCTCTCTCTCTCTCTCTCTCTCTCTCTCTCTCTCTCTCTCTTCTCTTTCCCGTCTACTCCTACCTCCACCTCCTGAGAGTGTTCCTCTCTACCCGCTCCAGCACAATACCCTTCAAACAACTTCAGATTTTCCAAATTTTAAGCTTGAAAATTTTTGCCTTTGGCCCTACTACACACAAGCTGCTGTAAAATGCTAAATGAGGCATTTAAACAGACTTGTTGAAATGCAACCAGGCAGATTCAAAGCCTCCGTTCCCTTCTTTGCATGGCAAGGGAAATACATCAGAGAGAACAGAGTACACAATGATACCCAGTAAATTACCTGCCACATTAGAATTCGTCTTGGTGTGTGTTCCCGCATTTAGCACAGTGCCTGGCTCACAGGTGTTGAAAAGAAGTTTGTGGAATTTATGTCTGAATGAATAAATCGAACTTATCTAAAGTAAATTTTCCTAAACACATGGCCTCTAGGATGGACATTTCCCTAGAGATGGTTTGTTGCCCCAAACTCTCTGTCTCCTCTTCTCCACAGTCCTCTGGTCACCATGAGGCTGATCTTCTGCCTCCTGATTGGGTTTGCTTAATGAGATGCACAGCAGGATATCTCAGAGAGGGAGGAGAGTAATCAAGGCATTCATTGTCTCCATCCCTCATCAGTTTCAAGGGTGTCCCCAGGAGCTGACCATGTTCCTTGTTATAGTCAGTGATTGTTATGGTCTCAGTGTGTCTAAAACCTGAATCCCAATGTAATGGTATTTGGAAGTGGGTCTTTGGGTGTGATTACATCATGAAGGTGGAGCCCTCGTGACTGGGATAAGCGCCCTTTCAGGAAGAGGCCAGAGGACCAGCTCATTCTCTTCCTGACGTGTGAGGATAGAAGATGCTTGCAGTCTGCAACCCAAAAGAGGGCTCTCACCAGAACCGTCCATGCTGGCACCCTCCTCTCGAACTTCCACCCTCCAGAACTGTGACAAGGACATTTCTACTACTTATAAGTGTCCTAGTCTATGGTACTTTGTTACAGCAGCCCAAGCTGATGAAGGACAGAGAAGCAGAACCACTGGAGGTGAGAGAGAGAGAGAGAAAGAGAATGAACACACATACGTCCATATTCGGTTCAGGGATTTGACCCTAGGGCCTAGAAGGACAGACTGAAACCCTCATCATTCTTGCTGTCTCTGCCCACGGTGATGATGGTGTGGTGGTGTCCTGAAGTGGCCAGGCCCTTCATCACAGAGTTGAGCACATGCCTGGCCTGGGAGTGGGAGAACCTGAAGGAGGAACCAGGGGGAAATGGATGATAGCTGACCCAGACACTGCCTCAGGCCAGGAGATGAGCCAGCAGATGAGTGAACGGTGTGTGTGAGACAAAGAAGCTCATCACATCATCCTCAAATCCCACTGAGCATCTCGCAGTGGCCCTCCCTGACCATACACCTCCAGAGAAGGCGGTTCTGGGAGATATCCTTCAGCCTGAACACAACGGAACATACAAAGCCAGCACCTCCCTCAAGGAAAGCTCACACCCCTGCCCGAAGTCCCCTCCTCATGGCCAGCTTGCTCTCCTACAGGACCCCTGTCCATCAGGAAACTCTCCTGCCTTTCCCCCCTGAGGTCAGCAGGTGAAGGCCAGTGCCCCACGGCCACCAGCCCCGGACACTGCATTGTCCCCGGGCTTTCCCATGTGCACTGCTGTCGATACACTCTTGCGTGCATTCTCCTCAAATTAGCCAACTGGAGTGTGCCATCTGTTTCCTGCTGGGATCCTGATGAAGAGAATGCCCCCCCTTGGTGCAGAGGAACAAACAGAACATGGTTTGGTAGATGTATTTATTGCTTTTCCCTGCTGGAGATATATTTGTTTAAAAATATTAATTGAGCATCTACATATGGAACAACTACACGCCAGACAAATGTGCTAGGGACACAGGGGTGGCCCAAAGACACAGGTTCCCTGCTCTAATGGAGCTACTGTCTAGTACAGGAGACAGATAATAACTACATCTGCTTCTAGGGCCTCATGGAATAGACAAACACATCCGCTGGTGACCGTCATTATGTTTCTAGAACCTATTGAGAATATACCCCTAAATAAAAGAAAAAGGTGCATAATGTGAATGCATGCCATGTGGCTGACTCTGTACCTCAAACTTTTTAAACAGGGGGCCAGTTCACTGTCCCTCAGACCGTTGGAGGACTGGACTATAGTTTTAAAAAAATATATGAACAAATTCCTCTGCACACTGCACATATCTTATTTTGAAGTAAAAAAAACAAAACAGGAACAAATACAATAATTGTTATTGCATGTGGCCCACGGGCCGTAGTTTGAGGACCCCTGATCTAGAATATCTCGTTTAATCCTCACTCATGTAAAGTCACGAAATGAGTGAGCAGAAATACCACTGAGCAAATGGAGAAGCAAGCCGGGAGCGGTGAGGTGGTCAGCCCAGGATCACCTGGCTAAGGGGAGGAAAGGAGATTTTTATTTTTGGTCTTCATGTGTGTGATGAATTACACCAAATGTCTTTTATTGTTTAAAACCTTACAACAGGCCTAAGAAGGTAGGTTTTGTGGCCACCCCTCCTTTCATGCAAGAGGGAACCTGAGGATAGAGACACACAGATAAGAAGCTGAAGAGTCAGGGACTGATCCCCGAGCCCCCCCTCTTTCGACTCCGCACCAGGATCCATAAAACACAATTGACATGACATTTGTTACGGCAGTGTTTCATTCCTGAATATCTTTCTCCATAAATACAGAGAAAGATCTACATACCTATGGAGATAGAGGCTCACATATCCATTATATCCTATTCAACACGTAATACTGATATTCCATCTACTGCTCCGAGCTGTTCTGCTTCCAACATTGAATTATTTGCTTCTCCCAACCTCCATTAACCAAGTTTGGGGAGAAAAAGCTAGCTGCCACATAAGTCTTGACGAGAATAAAGTCTCTTTATTACTATTATTATTCTCCTAATGGTCTGTGCAGTATCGTACATAACTTTTTAGGCCTTCATAAAACCCCGTTGATAAACATTTGACAACTTGTTACAATTTTAAAACTTTCATTGCCCGTCCGTGTGGCACCACTGGAAACTGACAGCGCGCGGTGAAGGCGGCCTCAGGAGCTTTCAGTGACGCTGTGAAGAACTCTGCAGCCCCTCGCAGCTCCTAATTTATGACATGTGCACGATGAGTGATCAAGATTCACTACTCGCCGTTATAAGAAACAGGCCAACCGATTCATAATTTTCAGGAAAGCTGGCTTTAACAGCCCTATTAGTTTTACAATTCCGACTTTTGTAAGCTTCAATTCGTTATGTTTGAGTTATTTGGTCTGAGGAGTTTGAGTGCCCTTCCTGGGGTCCTCAGGTCTGTTTCTCCCTACGGCCACACTGAGAGTTCAATTAAGATAAACTCTAAAAGTCAAAGGAAAAAAAATCTGTAGATGTTCATTCAAGTTGAAAATACGCAGAGCTTCCTCTGTTTATTAAAAAAAAAAAAAATGTATACGAAATGAGAGATGAGTTATTCTGGGGTCTATGGGCTACATTACAGCTTTTAGACATTTGCAAAACCTGATCCTATATTGGACTTTACAAGATTAATCCCTTTGTCTATTGGGGAAGGAGGGGCAGTTAAAATGTTAAAATGAGTAAGATATATATGTATTCAAAAAGCATATTTGATCCTGGCCTATTTACCTGTTAAACTGCAGAGACTTAAAATTTGGTTTTTATATGTGCCTGAAATATTTATTATATATACATCGTCATTCATTCATTCATGGAACAAATGGTTTCTAAACACCTATTACAGGACTTGGTAAACTATAGTCTGAAGATCAAATTCAGCCCACTGCCAGTTTCTGTGTGGACCATCAGCTAAGAATTTTTTTTTGCATTTTTTTAAATCAAAAGAACAATAATATTTCCTGACATGTGAAAATTGTGTACAATTCAAGTTTCAGTGTCTGTAAATAAAGTTTTATTGGAACACAGCCACACTTCTTTGTTGACATGCTGTTCCTGGCTGTATTCACACTATGGTGTCAGAGGTCAGTAGAGTTGACAAAACCATGTGGCCCACAAAATCTAAAATACTCACTACCTGGCCCTGATCCATTTTATTCCAGGTTCTGCAGATGGAAAAAAAAAAGACAAATGAAATAAAAACAGTGGTAAAACACAGCAAGCTCTTCTTCCCCCATTCAGGGCAGCAGTAAATAGGTCGACTGGTTGTAAGTTCTACGGAGGAAACTAAATCAGTAAAAAGTACATCAAGTACAGACTGATAAGGTGTGTTGACCAGGTGACTCAACTACCAGGTGGCATTGCCATCAGGGACCTGATTTTTGAAACAGTGAATAATTCTTGGTGAATTTCCAAATAAAACAGAGTACAATTCTCCTTCAATTTACACAGTGCATATTGAAAGTGTACAAAGAATACTTTGTGCTACACATGAAGTGGTTCTAGGTCCCGATCTTTATAATCAGGTTTTTCAGCTCCCTGACTGCCTGACAGGATGCTAGAAAGCGGTGCAAGAGGTGGAACAACCCTTCGTTGTGCTGGACTATCCCTCACATGGCAGGATGTTGGGTAACCTTGGCCTTCACCCACTAATTCAACATAGACGTTGAAATCTCTGAGAGTGTTGTCAGACTTGGAGGGAAGACAGAGGTTGTGATCTATAAGCCAAGTCTTTGACAAACGAGGAGCGTGGCCAGGAGGGAGGTAGATAATCACAGAGGAATGATCAGTGGTGTGCCGGTAAATGCTTCACAACTGGCTCTGATTTGCAGCATTTGCCGATTTTTATGGTGTAAACACTCCCGCCATGGCCGTTCTCAAGTTACCAACATGATGTCATTAAACGCAGAACCAGTACAGGCCAGCTCCAGCAAACCACTGGGATGGGTAGAGACTTACAGGCAAAGGGCATGAACCTCAAATGAGCAGTCATTTTTACCTGAGGGTGTGAGAGCAACCATCTAAAAGATGCCTGTGAGTGGCATATTACCAACCCAACTTCCCAACCCAGAAGGCCACAGAGAAGGAGGAGATAAATTCCTTCCCTTGGCTAAGTGGTGACCTCAGGGATTCGATCAAGGAGGGAAAGGTAGAAAGCACTTTTTAAAGCTGATAAGGATTCAATAGAATTTGTTTACCAGGAAACAGAATTCTGGAAGAAAAAATATATGGGAATGTTCTGGAGAAAGGGGGGCATAAGGAGGCAGGGTAAGAAAATCTCCAGCATAAGGACACATCCTGGGTGTGACCAAGGGTGACAGAGAGCCTCACCCTATTCCAAACCAGATCTGACAACCATCGAAGAGACAGTATTTCAGCAAATTCATCTTCCACAGAGTCATCAGATTATGATAATTTAGCTTCAGCAACTACAGTAGCTGCTCAAAAAAACACATTATTACAGTGGAGCTCTGCGAAATATTTTGCACATACAGCAAACGTGGCAAAATTTGCCACTTCATTGACTTTGTAAAACTGAAAGATCTCCCCCTTTGTCTTGTTCAGTTTCACTAATTGCATCATTAGCAGAAGGCCATTTGACCAATATGGAGGAGATAAAAACTACTTTTTCTACATTTTAAGTGGAAATGTAAGTTAAAATATAAAAATATCCAGGCCTGTGTGGTGCAGAATCCATACAAGATAAGATAGTGAAGTAATTATAGAGATGTCGTCTTCAAAAAATGAAAAGAAGTTACTTCTTTCATGTCCAATTGGCGTGATTATACAACCAATCTCAGCTTCTCAATCTTCATAACATGGACACTCTGATAAAGAAAAAAGTCAGACTGAATACAAAAAATCAAGCACAAGAAGGAAAGGTCTGAAGAGACAGGGAAGGATGTGAGAAAGCAAAGACAGAACATGGCAGAAGTGGAGAGCTCAGCTGTGCCCGAGGTGAATGATCTCTGAAGGTAGGACCTGCTGAGTCAGCGGTGATGGGTGGGGTGGCAGGCCTGAGGGCAATAATGAATGTGAATACCTTGAAAGGAACACACAATTAACCAATGCCTTATATGACCACCCAATACGTTAGTCCACTATACATATGGCAATGGAGGGTAAAGTATGTGGCATAAAGGAAACCTTGTCTGGATAACTTTATGCCTGTAGTTTTAATTAAAAGCACAAATGAGCTGGCTGGATCCTATTCCAGTTAAGGCAGTAGCATCATTTGGTATTTGGAAATGTGACTCAATCAATACCAGGCACTTCTACAGCTAAATTATAAATGGGGACTCAGCTGTGGAAAGCCATGAGGGTCTCATTAGGAGAAGCCACTTGAAGAAGACTTTAACAATCTGAAGGGGAGCCCAGGAGTGAAGAATAGACTTTGAAGTCAGACCTGTGCTTGAATCCTGGCATCCCATCCCATTACTGCAGAAGTCAATTAAGCCCTCTGAGCCTCAGTTTCCTCATCTATAACATGGAGATTAAATAGTGCCTACATCCTAGAACTGATATATGGCTTAGATTAGACAATGCAATGAAGTGGTTAATGCAGAGGGGAAGAGAAAGCCTCAGGCCAAGAAAAGTAGGTTCTTACAGCAGGAAGCAATTCTCAGGGGTATAGGGAATGTGGGGCAATGGGGAGGGCAGAGAAGAGCTCGTGGAGAAAAAGTGGCAGGTGAACAAAGACCTGAAGGAAGAGAGAGCAAGCCCTGCCTATATTTGGGGGGAAACTTCCCAGGCAAAAGGAACAATGAGAACAAATGCCCTAGGGTGGGAGCATGCCAAGCTTGTGAGCAGAACAGTAAAGAGGCCAATGTGTCTGGAGCTGGAGCTGGAGCTGGAGCTGGAGCGGAAGAGGAAGGGAGGTGTTAAGAAATGAAGTGGTAGCCCCAAGGGAAGGCAGATGAAAGACTGAGTGGGCCACAGCAAGGACTGTGGGATGAGATGGAAGGCCATTGGAGGGTTTGGAGCACAAAATTTTACTTAAGTTCAATGAAAGCAAAAACAGAACAGGAATACCAGTGAGGAGACCACTGCAAAACCTAAGGCAGAGATGATGGTGGCTTGGAATGAATTACAGCAAAATCCAGGTGCTCAAAATATGACATCAGGAGTCCATTTTTCTCAGTGTCTGTTCCTCTCCTTTCCTCTGTATTGGCTTCATAGTCCCAAGAAGAAGCAAAATGACCAGGAGCAGCTCCAGGATTACATTCAACCAGCGAAGCAACCCCAGAAGAAAAAGCATTCTCTTCACCACTAGTTGGAACAAAGACCCAGGACCAAGTCTCCTTGGCCCTACTTGGGTTGCCTGGGCAACCGTAAACTAATCCCAACAGCAATAATGCTGAACCAAGTCTGCTCACATGCCCATCCCAGGAGGCTAGAGGTAGGAACAGCCCCCACAGCAGTCACATACTCAGCAAAAGGAGGGAAGAGGTTCCCTCAAAAGGAGTCTGATAGAGATTGTCAAGGAGAATCTCCATTCTCCTTTATATCATAATAGAGTTTCTAGCTGAGCAGATGGCCACACAAAGTCCATATTCCTCAGTCTTGCTTGCAGTTGGGCAGGGCCACATAGTTAAATAATGTGTGAACAGAAGTAATAATGTACAACTTGTGTATTTTGCCCTTAAAAGGAAGGGGTTCCACCGAACTTCCCTCTCCCCTCTGGCTGGAATGGAACCACAGTGGTAGGAATCCTGGGTCATGCCAACAACAGAAGTATCATCATAATAGGAAGTAATGGAATGGAAGAACCCAGGGTTCCTAACAGATTTTCAGAGCAGGGTCACCCTCTCAGTTTAAACTTTTATGCCTGTGGGACTGAAATAAAATTCTATGGTGTTAAGTCACCATTTGAGGGGGAGGAGCCTATGCAAAACAGACCATATTCCTAACTTACACAGTTTGAATTTTACTACCACAAGGAAAGATAGAGAATGGAAAGAAAAAAAAAACAGTAATGATCTTCATAGTCAGCATACAGTAAGATGGTTAATTCTAGAACTTTAACAGTCACTGATGTGGGGTTTTTCCATAGAAATTTCACAGTTCTGCAAGAGTTCTACCCGACTTAAGATCTATTGCATCAATTTGTTCAAAGAAAGCTTTGAGCCTTTTCCATTTACAAATGTAACCAACCTTGCTTAATTTTGGCATTATGTCTTCACTACTGAACTCATAGAGGGTGTTTCTTGAGCTCCTCTGAGATGGGAAAGAAATCACCAGATTGTTTAGGTAAACTGAACCAATGCAGCTGGAATAGAACTCAAGATCCCACAAGAGCAGAAAGGGGGCAAATTACAAAAATCCGATCACCTCCAGAAAATGTCATCTCCGGAAAAATTTCACTCAAGGCAAGAGTCAAGATTCTTGCTGCTTTTCTGATAAGAAAGAAAAAGGAACACAGACCATGAAATATACTTTGTCTAGTGAGTGAGGAAGCAAAGGTGCTCCTTACATGCAGAGAAATAAAATTTTTATTTACAGTATCGTTAGTATGGATGATACTGCCCTTTCCTTCACTAATATTTTATCATCCCAATGAGTTCCTACATAGAACAAAAGAAGACTCCACTTATTTTAATAATTTTATTATTTGAATTTTGATTATATATTACATACATTATTTTTATAATACTAGAGGCACAAAATTTATGCACGGGGGAGGGAGGTGTCCCTCAGCCCAGACTGCATCCTCTCCAATCTGTGACCCCTCAGGGGATGTCTGACTGCCGGTTTAGGCACGATCCGGGTGTATGAATCATCTGGGGCACTGGTTGAAAGGTAGATTGATTCAGAAGATCTTGGATGCTGGTGCCAAACCAACTGGCTTGAGGAGGTACAAGGAAGCATAAAATAAAATAAACATAAGTAGGAAAACCTAGAGCCCCGCCATATGACTTCCAATTATTTGATGACTTTACAAGACAGATTAAGACCCTTCACATTAAGATATTTTCCAGATTTGGAGAAACTACTGAGCATGCTTCTATCACCTTTGTTCCTTAAAGGATAAGACACAGGGTCACCTGACTTATAACAGCAATTTTCAATCGGTGTGCCACAAGAATTGTTAAAGCATTCAATACCCAACTATTTAGTCAGGGGCACTGACCTCTTTTCCCTTAGATTGTCAAATAAACAACAGCTTTGACAGGTGTGGCTCAGTTGGCTGGAGAGTCATCCCGTATACCAAAAGGTTGCAGGTTCATTTCCTGGTCAGGGCACATACCTAGGTGTGGGTTTGATGCCAGTTGGGGCACATACGGAAGGCAACCAATCGATGTTCTCTCTCACATCGATGTTTCTCTCCCTCTTTCTCAATCTTCCCCGCTCTCTAAAATCGGTAAGCATATCCTGGGGTGAGGATTAAAAACAGAAAAAGTAAATATTTAAATGTCACTTGCTGAACTCTAAAATAAAAATAATTTAAAAAATTACAATAGCCAACCATAGTCATCAGTATGAATGAATCAAAATTATGCCTATTTTTGTCATATGTTTAAAAAATAATAATATTTTTTGCTGCACCACAGAATTTTAGTAATTAGTTTATGTGTGCTATGAGATGAAAATGGTTGAAAATCGCTGAGTTATAAAAATCCTATATAATAAAAGGCTAATATACAAATAGACCAAACAGCAGAACAACCAGAACAACTGAATAGCCAGTCACTATGATGTGTGCTGACCACGAGGGGGTGTGTGCAAAACATGGTGGGTGATGGCCACAGCGGGATGGTGGAGCAGGTGAGTGGGGATGGCCACAGGGGGATGTTGGAGCAGGTGAGTGGGGGCGCCAGACCAAGGCGGGGCGCTGGTCACTGTCATCGGGGTGAGCCTCTGGTGGTTACTGAAAATTCTTTGCTCCCATGCTCTGCAGTCCCATCTGGCACTCACACCTGCTGCCAGCACTGGACCTGCTCACAGCTGGCACTGGAGCTGCCACTCACACCCGCTGCCAGTGCCCCGTGCCAGTCCCGATCACTTGGCACCATCAGTGGATGTGAGCAGCGGCTGCTGTCCCTGATTGCCCCTGAGGGTTTCTCCACCTCCCCCTGCTCCTGAGGGGCAATCAGGGCAGCAGCTGCCACTCACACCCACTGCTGGCACTGGCCCCAATCACTCCTCACTGTTAGTGGTCAGTGGTCGCGAGTGGGGCTGGCACTGTCAGCACATGGGAGCAGTGGTAACAGAAGTGGGCACTGCCAGCGACAGGGAATCAGGGGCCAGGGGCTGTGGTGGGAGGGGCCAGGCAGGGATGCAGAGGATGGACCGAGACTCTTCCCTGTGCCTACCGCAGCCTCGCGGCCCACAGTTCCTTTCAAGGTGCACAAATTCGTGCACTGGGCCCCTAGTGAGTGTTATAAAAGAAAGGAATATAGAACACCAAACCATTTCTCCTTTACCTTTTACATATCCAAATAAAACTTTCTACAGTTTACTTTTTGCATTTCAGATCTAAGATTACAGACTTTGTGTGTTCATGTGTGACCCTGTGAGTTGTGTGTGTGTGTGCACATGCCTGTGTCTGTGTGCCTGGCTATTCTGCATGTATCAAAACTTTTCTTCTTTTCTAAACACAGTCGTCTTCACATACAACTTTGACAATACACTTTCATTTTGTCAGAGTTGCTTGGGGTGAAATTCGCTCAGCCATTAAAAGGTGGGAAAATGTCCTGCTTCTGTGTATATGAGAGAAGGCCACTGTTTGTCATATGTCAGCTACCCATCAGTCGAAGCAGAGAAAGCGGTGGTACATGATGGGGTCAGGAAGAAGCCCTTCAAGCCTTAATTATCAGAGTGCCCCCCAGTTTCCCGGGGCTTGTCAGGGACTCGCGACAAGCTCAGAGGCAGACGAAAAGACAGCGGTACATCACCAACTGGTTAATTAGCAGTGAGCACAAAGCAACCCAAGTACAAGCCCAAGAATATATGCCAAGGCTGGCATTTTGTATGTTGGGTTAAAGCAACACATGCAAGGGAAATGGTGAATATTCCCAAAGTATCACGGTTGTTCTCTTGGGTCCCGTGAGGATGGCAAGTAGTTCTTTTATGCCTCAAAGAGTTACTGAGGACCTACTGTGTGTCTGATCCTGAGGTTGCAAAGAGGAATATAATGTGGCTGGTTGATTCATTCTTTCTTTCATGGATTCATTCTACAAATATGTATTGTTGTCTATTTCCTACTACATCCAGGCACTGAGCTAGACTCATAAAAAACAAAGACACATTCTGACACTTGTAACAACAGGGGTGAATCTGGAAGATGTTATGCTAAGTGAAACCAGCCAGACACAAAAGGACAAATGCTGGATGGTTCCACTCATAAGAGGTATCTACACAGTCAAATTCATAGAGACAAAGGAAAGAGCGATTGGAAGATGTTATGCTAAGTGAAACCAGCCAGACACAAAAGGACAAATACTGGATGATTCCATTCATAAGAGGTGTCTACACAAGTCAAATTCATAGAGACAAAGGAAAGAGCGATGGCTGCCGGGGGCTTTGGGAAAGGAGGGAAGGAGAGTTAGTGGTGAATGAGTATGAGGAGTTAGTTTGAGAAGATGAAAATGTTCTGGAAATGGATGGTGGTGATGGTTGCAAAACAATATGAATGCATTTAATGCCACTGAACTGTCCACTTCAAATGGTTAAAATGGCAAATTTTATGTTAGGAATACTTCACCACAATTTTTAGAAATTTTGAAAGAAAGAAAAAAACATTGTATAATTCTGCTTTCATAGTGATGACAGTCTATGGGGAAGATAGATGTGAAATAAACCAAGAAATTATTATATAACTATGCATAGTAAGATCAATCTAAAGGGTCAGGTCCCTCTCATCTGGGTCAACATGACTAATTTTCCAAAATGCGAAAACAATCACAATATTACTTTCTTTATAGAAGCATTCTTCACTTTACAAATGAATCCCTTTAAATATTGAACTCTGGAGTACGTCGAAGGTTTATAGATAAATCCTTCACCAAATAACTAAGGGACCAAAAGGCTGAGAATTTTCAAGATAAAGTATTACGAGGCAGTGCCCATTGAAGATCAATCAGAAATTACAATAAGCATCTTGGTAATTACAACAAAAACTAATGGAAAAAATGATTTAACTCATAAAAGTTTACTATGTACCCAGTCTCACACACACACATACCTATAAAATGATGCAATGAACAAAATCTATAGGATGCTGCCTAGTTTGCATATTTCATAGACACAGTTATTGCTCGGGAGCATAATGTTCCATATTTACTTGTCCAATATTCTTGCTCCTGCTGATTATTGGAGCATTGGAGTTTTTCAAAATATAAAAACCGCATGTCACTTCAGTACCCACTGCTATTGTGCAAAGGGTTTAAACTTTTGTGCCTTTGTTTAAAAAAATCCTTAGCAAAAGCACTCATTAAAATGTAGAGACGATAAGCATCCAAAAATTTAACTTGGAACTTGCATTAAAAAAACCCACAAAACCTGCACAAAGCCCTTGGATTGAACATTGTGCTTTTATCCTCCGACAATGTGGCAAACTTTCAGCATTCCCTGCGACGTTTTCCAGCTCCTTTAAACACCTGAAGGGCCTCTCGCAGGCTGGATTGGTTGGCAGGAAGGGTGTGAATAGAGAAAAAATAGCAGAAGGGGTGAAAAAGGGAAAGGATGCCTTTTAAAGTACTGCCTCCCCCAAATAATCACATCCCCTAGCAGTGACTTTATCGGGTCTAAAGCAAAGAAAACAACTGCCAAGATAATTAACAATTCTGGTTTTAAAAAGCCGAAGTTGATTATCTAAAAGGGCAGGCTGCTCTTTAAATTAAAGATGATATCTGAGGCATTTGCAGCAATATATGTTATAGCCACTGTATTATCCATAAATATATAGGTCAGGAGTCCTCTCCCAACTGTCTGGAGGAGCCGGCAGGTGAACTAATTGAGCGGAGTGGGCTGGGGAGAAACAGAGGCGAACTAGAGAGAACACGGGCTGTTCAAATGGAAAGATGTTTCTCAGGCAGATGTGGCTCCGTATAGATGGAGCTTTCAAATTTCGGAAGCCAGGAATTCTAATTTTCATGTAAAAAATCTCCCTTCTTACTAGATGACACCAAAGACCTAGGAGAGCCAGGATCCGTTGGCTGGAGTCACAACCCTGGTGCTTACAGAAGAGCCTGGCACCGCAGGGGGAAGCAGGAACTCTGCCTGGTTCACGTATGAATAGATGCACTTCACAGTGGAGAGTTGGGGAGTGATCGTGGCTGGGTAATTCAGGGCCGGCCTGTCTTCATCCACTCCGGAATGGAGACAGTTTTGCCCTTTGGGCATAGAGAGTGGCAAGTGTCTTGACTTTACACTTGTTCAAATTAAAGGCACAGAGATATTGAGGTGAATTTCCCATCCAGGACAATCGGCAAGAGGTATCCATGAGAGTATAAACACAGAAATGGAAGAAAGTGGGAGAACCAATACCAACTATTTGCCCCAAAATATGCCTGTCCCCATTGATTTTGCCCATTTCAGGAAATAATAACTCACCTGTCTTATTGTACAGAACGCTGTGGTCAACCTTGACTCACTTTTTCTCTCACACCTCATAGCCCAATCAACAACAAATTCCGTTGGCTCCATATGTCTGACCTGAATTACTGCAATGACCTCATGGTTTCCTACTTCTGTCCTACTCCTTGATAGTCTAGGTTTTACCCCCCTTTCAGATTCATGATATTAAAATCAAATTTAGGTTTTCCACTTCTTCAACATTTTCCAGTGACTCCTATCTCCCTCCGAGTAAAAGCCGAAGTTTTCCAGCAGCCCAGCCAGTCTCCTAGTCTCTCCCTGTTCACTTGAATTGAGCCCACGGATATCCTTGCTGCCCGCCAACAGGCCAGGCACATGCCCTCTGCAGTTTTTCCATTTGTTGTTTGTTCTGTCTGGAACGCTCTTTATGGAGAAGCCACTGTCTTGTCCTCATGTCCCTCGGGTCTTGGCTCAGATAGCGCCTATCGAGGAGGCCTTTGCTGAGAACTCTCTGTAAAGGAGCAGCCCAGCCCACAGCCTCCCTTTCTGTTTTCTTTACCAGGTTCATCTTTCTCCGTAGCGCTTCCCACAACCTGATAACCCTGAGTCCCTCCACCAGGGGAGAGCCCTGGGCAGATAACGATTTTATTTTGTCCACTGCTATCCCAGCTCCTAGACATGCCGGGCACATAGGGAGTACTCAACATATATTTCTTGAGCAAATAAATTTCGGAACCAGACAAATTTCCATTTGAATACCAGCTCTGACACTTCCTGTGTGACCCTGGTCAGACCCCATTCCCTCTCTGAAGATCTATTTAGTAATCCCCCGCTAAATATGATAATAATCTATCCCCTTCCAAGTGTTTGCAATGTAAGTGCTCAAATCAATAAATAGTAGCTGTTCTTAGCCTAGACCCTGCTGATCTCCCACCCCTCTGATGTCCTTATGCACTGGGCTCCAGCCACTGGCCTGCACACTCCTGCTCAAACACACCAAGCGAGTTCCCACACTACCCTCGCACCTGCCACTCCATTTGCCTGGAACAGGGGTCCCCTGCTCTCTACATGACTGGTTCGTGTCATCGCTCCAATTGCAGCTATGATGGGACCTCCTCAAAGAAGACATCCCGGCCTCCCGGCCTCAAGTACCCCATCAGACCACTCAATCACATCACCGGTTAATTTCCTCCATACACTCTCCCCTCGTTATTCATTGGCGCGCTCACCCTTCGCATGGCTGCCCCACCAGGAGATAAACTCCAGGAGGAGACAGCTCATCTGTCACATTCACCACCGCTTCTGTAACACCTGGCACATAATATGCACTTAATAAATACCTGCGGAAGAGGCGAACAAAAGACTTAATGGAAGAAATGTACAGAGACAATAAGGTATACGCATGATAATGCATTTTTATGGCTATCATGGCAAGATCTCAGTTCCCATATGGACTGAGGATCAAGTGATGATTGGGAAGAGGGAGAAGAAGAATGGTGAGAAACTTTTGAGGGATTCTGCATCCACGGGGAAGAGACCTGGAATATATTTTAGTTTTTAAAAGACAGAGTAAAGTGGAAGTGTAGCTTGAAGCAGGCATGAAAATAGAAAAATCATCCTTCTTACCCAGATGACACCAAAGACCCAGGAGAGTCGGGAACCGTTGGCTGGAGTCACAACTCTAGTGCTTACAGAAGAGCCTGGCACTGCAGTAGGAGGCAGGAGCTCCGCCCGGTTCACGTATGAACAGACGCACTTCACCATGGAGAGCTGGGGAGTGATCATGGCTGAGTAATTCAGGGCCGGCCTGTCTTCATCCACTCTGGAATGGAGACAGTTTTGCCCTTTGGGCATAGAGAGTGGCAAGTGTCTCGTCTTTACACTTGTTCAAATTAAAGGCACAGAGATATTGAGCTGAATTTCCCATCCAGGACAATCAGCGAAAATTCATTTCTTTCTTTCCCTTTAGTGTTTCCCATAATTCACTCTGATCGCCATGTATAGGCAGCAAGAATTGCCTGTGAAAAGGGGGGGCTGTGAAACTTTCAGTTGTTTGCAAAATATTAGTAACGCTATAAAAAGTTTATGTTAATTAATGCTGCATTTTAATAGATTTCCTGGAAGTTTGTAACTGCGTACTATAAAGGCTTTCAAGATAATGTATGATACAGTGGTTATCATAAACTCCAAAGCAGTTCAAATGTTCCTTTTATGTCTCAATAACTTTCCCCCAAAAGTTACAGTATTTAAAAGATTCAATTGCAGAAATAAAAAGAAAAAATTTCCCCCACCAGGGGCTATTTTAAATTTTTATATCTCATCGTGATCAATCTCATTTCTCAGCAACACTATACTTAGGCTTGTTTGTAAGCAAAAAAGCCCTCTGCACACTCCATCAGTCACATTAGTGTAGACTGGCCCCTGTCTAGAAGGTTCTCCAGGGGTCAGGCAGGTCAGACACCTCACAGCTTCCAGAGTCTTGTGGGCCAAGAGTTTATACATATGAGCTTTCCCTTATCGCTGTTCATCTCTCTAAGTTTGAACAAAATGAATCATTTGCAGTTGGAAGAAGCCACATTTTTCATGTTCCACGGGCAGACCAAAGGGAGAGTTTGGATGTAAGAGTATCCAGAGAGAGCAAATCCAAATTCAACGTCAGTATATGGTTTAGAGCAGTGATGGCGAACCTTTTGAGCTCGGCGTGTCAGCATTTTGGAAAACCCTAACTTAACTCTGGTGCCGTGTCACATATAGAAATTTTTTGATATTTGCAACCATAGTAAAACAAAGACTTATATTTTTGATATTTATTTTATATAATCGTTCACTAATTACTGATTACTATAATCGTGTTGCATTCATTTCCCTTATGCACTTATGGGTAGGCGCACCATTTCTCTTCACTAATACCAGCAGCGAATATTTTAGCAGCTGATCGCCATGTCATTAGTCTTGCACTGAGTTATTTGGTGTGCACAACAGGAAATATTTCGCTTTTAGAGAACAAGAAAAATCGGTTTATTTGCATTACGCTTATTAATTTGTGCAGTTATTCAGCGTCAGTTAATGTTCAAGAAAAATATTAACTTTATTAAAATGTTCTGTTATTTTATGTTAACAATTATTTATTTCAGCCCTTTGTATTCAGCATGTCTCTATCGAAATAAACCTATGTAACTATGAAAATTGAAGCTTTTGTGTTTTTTCAGCTCACATACACTTAAACCTTTTTATTTGGCCCATGTCAGCCTTAGAGTTTGACCTGCTTGGTTTGGGTGTTAAGCTTAAAGCCACAAAAGGCAAGGGCTCTGTGGATTTTTCAGGGAAAACAAATGGTTGGTCTCTATTCCACTCTGAAGGAATTGGACATCTCATTCCAATATGAATCACCGTTTCTGATGAAGATAAACAAAAGATTTTCTTGTGACTTTAAAGAAGAAAAACAATAAGTGTTGCCAAAAATAGATTATTTTTCATGTAAATGACTTGACTAGTGACAACAGTGGGAAAACTTTAAGAACAGAAACCTGAAATGAGTTGTGCAAGTGAGGTTCCATTTCAGTCTTATTTAAGGCCGTGAATCAAACTAGGCCACGGTGAACCTCTGAACAAATAAACCACACACAGGCGCGCGCACACACACACACACACGCACACACGCATGCATGCACACACGCCTCACCTTTCACCTGCCACATTTTACAAACAGTGGAATGAGAGCTTGTGGCTCTCAGGGAAGGCCTTGGAAGCCGTGTGTCTCTCCTTTTCTCCACTCTCCAGGTCCCAGTTATAAAGCCTTTGTCACCTGGGCTCTGTATCTGACAGCACCTGCATATTCTGTTTACTCTCATGTCCAGGAAAATAATGTTTCCTGAACTTCTGAACATCAGTATGATTTTTTCCATCAAACTTCTAAGCTCTCACCCTGGCCTGAGTTGCTCAGCGGTTAGAGTGTCGGCCCAGGCACCTAAGGGTCTCAGGTTCGATTCCCGTTCAAGGGCATGTACCTGGGTTGCAGATTCCATCCTCTGCCCCAGTCTGGGCATGTGCAGCAGACAACCCGGGGATCTGTCCCTCTCACACCAATGTTTCTCTCCTCATCTCTTCCTCCCTCCCCCTGCTCCATTCTCTCTAAAAATCAATGCAAAAAATATCCGCGGGTGAGGGTTAACAAAACAAAAAATTCTAAGCCCTCATTGTGACCTTCATCCAAGATTCTTACTAAAATCTCAACGTGTTCAAAATACATACGTGTGTATATCAACTTTGCTAGTTAGCATGGCCAAAAGTGAATAATTCAAGGTTGCAAATACTTAAGAGATTTAACAACGGTCAAACACTCAAGTAACTTAAGTGGAAATCACAGTAATCAGTGGCAGGGTGAGCAACCACCCCGATTTTCCCAGGGCAGAAGAATTCCCATGACGTTAAGATTTTCATCCCTAAAAGCAGGACAGTCCTAGGCAAACTGGACAGCTGGTCAACCCCAAAGCTGTGTAATGAAATTAGCAATGGAGATTTTCTCAAAGGTCATAAACTCCAAGTTCCTCTTATAATCTATGATCCTACAAGGGAAAAATATGTATACTTTGCTATTACTAATCCTTTATTCTTATCATCCAGGAATGCAGATCTTCATTTATACCCTCCTAGACACTCAGCTCTCTCTCTCTCTCTCTCTCTCTCTCTCTCTCTCTCCCTCTCTCTCTCCCTCCATCTTTCTGCATTTCTTTGAAAATGTCTAATTTTACAAATGCCACTTTGAATCCATCCTTTAGAGACCTCATTTAAATATTTGTCAATAACACTTTCTCTCCTCCCCAGTCCCAGCACCCACCCCCACCTCCCAATAACATAAACACAATTAGTTGATTGAAAGCACGTTTCACATTTTGCTTTTCTCCTAAGCATCTCAGTTATGGGGTCCACACTGTGTGAGTCACTCATGCATGGTCCTCCAGGAAGAGCCAAAAGATGGAAGGGAAATACAGCCCGAGGAAAAAGTCTATAAAGATTTCTCGCTTTCCTAATCCCTTTTCTCTAATGTTTCTTTGTAAATTTGTCAGATGGGAATGAAATTGCCTCATAACTCTCCAGACGTGAAGAGCATCTCTGAAGAAAATTACGTACTTGTCAAAGCAAGGGGGAATTTATGTTGGTGTTCCTGAGATGTGATTTTATTCCTTCTATTTCCTTTGTGCACATCAGAGCAACGAGAGAGACAAAAAAAACAACAACTCGTTTATGGATATTTTTTTCACTCTGGTGCATTTTTTGCTTCTATTTTTCCCTTTTGTTTTCTTATTCCCCCCTCCTTTCATCTATGTTTATTGCCAGTGACAGTAAACTTCCATACACAATCCTGGGATGATAGTAGCAATGATTTCTACCAGCAGAAGGCAGTTCCAGCAGGCACGAGGATGATTTCCCCACGGGCACTTCAGCAAGGTGCCGCTTACATTCTGAGTCCTACCCGCTGCCGGCCAGGGATGGTCTGGGTACAGAAGTCTTGCTGTGATTCCTCCCCGGCAGTGCATGCTTCCTGAAAT